>NC_052358.1:36169446-36469446 GCF_009727055.1 Benincasa hispida | reverse complement strand
ACCTTCAAAGCTCGACTTGTGGCAAAGGGTTATACCCAGGTGGAGGGAGTCGACTATGAGGAGACTTTCTCGCCTGTTGTCATGTTGAAGTCGATCCATATCCTCCTGTCTATTGCCACTTATTACGGTTATCAAATTTAGAAAATGGACGTCAAGACGACCTTTCTAAATGGCAATCTTGAGGAGACCATTTATATGGTGCAGCCCGAGGGATTCATTGCCCAAGGTCAAGAGCAAAAAGTTTGCAAACTGAATCGATCCATTTATGGGCTAAAACAGGCGTCTCGATCTTAGAATATTTGATTTGATTCTGCGATCAAATCATATGGCTTTGACCAAAACATTGATGAGCTTTGTGTCTACAAGAAGATCGTCAACATTTCAGTAGTTTTCCTAGTGTTGTATGTAGACAATATCCTACTTATTAGGAATGATATAGGTCTACTGACTGCAGTTAAGAACTGGCTAGCAACCCAATTGAAAATGAAAGATTTGAGAGAGGCTCTGTCTAAACGCAATTTGTAATGCAATGTAAACCCATGCCATAAACTTGACAAGAATAATAATGATGATGTGTAATGTTTCTATCTTAAGCCTACGCATGGCGATATATGACGTATGAGACATAGATTTTATGCGATGATATGTGATACTACTTCTAGATATACGTTATTAACAATATTCTTGTAGTATGTTGTGCATTGTTACAACTTTCCTTGCGTTGAAACCAAGTATAATTTCACCTCAAGTTTCTCGGTGTGATCCGAGGTCGAACACAGAGACTGTTTGAGGTTATTGCATTATGTTTGTGATACATGCGATCAGAGGTTTTTCAATTTATAAAATAATTTGGGTACAATAAATTAAACATGTGATAAAGTAAAGTAAAGCGGTAAAAATGCGATAATAATATAAATTGCGTTCAAGTAAATTGCGATAAAGTAAATCTAAACTAAAATGATACAAGATACAGGTTTCATGATAAAAGATACTGAGGTCGAGGCTGGCTGTGAAGATTATGCAAAGATCGTATAATGCGGTGACAAGTCTTATTACGAAGCAGAAGCAGAAAAGATAATTAATACAAACATCGCAAGTTTCTTAATTGCGTTAAAGATATAAGTACAGTTCCGCTTTTCCCTTGGCGTACACCTTTTGGTGATCAGCAACGTTCCCACATCTCTGTGGTGAAACAGGGACAAACGTAATGAACGCAAGGTTGCTTCCATCTCTGGAAGTACTACTCGCTTTAGTTAACGCATTCTTCTAACCTTCTCTCAACAGATCAGAATGGCATCTTCACTTCTGCTCTCACAGGTGAAGATGCCGTTTAGCATGCCTTAGCTAAATGCATTTTTCTCTTTATCACAGATTAAGTTACTCGTTTAATCCTTATTAATTACCAAGGTATTAAGAAGACTTCATGGAGAAAACGATTAATGGAGGAATAGAAATAGACAGAGAAGTGGTAATGAAAGTGATCGAGACATTCAATATTTCTATTTAGCGTCTGACACATGATTTGTGGATGAAGAGATTGAGAAGATGAAATACACTTGATGAAATAGAGTTAGGAACAAATACAAATAAGCGCCAACGTCTTAACGCCGATCAAGATGGAGATTTGCTTGCCGGTGTGGATGGATCGTTTGGAAAGATGAGCTTCCCTCTCAGGCTTGCTCAACTGGTAGCAGGGATCTAAGCACAGAGCTTCACGGCAGAGATCTGGCAGATTCGCACTGAGACTCACCTCTCGGCTTTGTCTCTTCTCTTCTCGGATTTCTTCTGATTAGTACTCAGCTCAGCCTTTCTCTTAATAATTCAGCAACAATTAGCCCTCGTATCAATTACTCCCGTATCAAGTATATCTTCTCTGAATTCTATGGGGGTATTTATAGGTGAAAAGCTTTGACTCTTGGCTTATGAACCCTACTTCTTGTTATGGAAATTCCGAAGATTGAGGAATAAATATTCTTTCTGTTATGCAATCAGACCGTCAAATCTACACAACGGTTAGTTGTACACGTGTTGCAATCCTTCGCCTTTGCGTTGCTCAGTTGCATCTTTCGATCGGTTTCTCGCATGCGGTGTTGTTTTTATTATTGCATGCGGTTGAAATTCACCTCTGGATCGACTGTCGCATTGCGCTGTCATTGCGTTAATCGTCTCTTCATTGTTGATTGATGGGCACAATGTAACAGAGATGCATTGTTCAGTTCCTTGATCGCAAGCGGTGACTTGGTTTCCTGTAAAACAAAGTAGAAATATCCTCTTCTACCATTTTGACGATGTTAGTGGGTATAATTACGATAATTCATAATTATTATATTTCTGAGCTAATTTTCATACAATCAATGCATATTCCTTCTCTTTTGGCCGCAATATCTAGATAAAGCAGCGTGAATAACTTGTATTTCTACAAGTTATCACAACCTCAAATTTAGATATATGCTTGTCCTCAAGCATTTCTTCTACTAAAGCAATAATGCTAAATTCCTCTCTTATAATTCTCTTACATTTCTTAACAATGCAAGTTCCTTCTATCCTTGCTAATTTGAACAAAGCCCTACTTTATTCTTCTATATAACAAAATTCTGCTCAAAGATACTTTTCTAGTTTTGAAAATAGAATGTTTATCTCTTCTATGTCAAAATAACTTGATATATCTATATGTAGTGGTTAAACTTTGTGTTATTTATTAGAGACTATTGGTCATGGTTACACTCTTATTTTTGGTTTGTTCCCATAGGTGTCATGTGCCAATTTCCACTTTAACTCATGATATTCAGAGGAGTTGTCTCTTACACTCTTTTATTTAATTTTTTTTTTATTGCGTTGTTTTTGGAAACCCACCTTCGTTTTGACTTGCTCCTACGGGTGTCATACGAACATCCAACTACGAGCAGGCTTCTTTCACAACTAAACTCTTATTAGGTTAGGAACATTTTTTAAGTTTTTCCTTGCGCTGGCATTGGAGTTTGGCATAATAATTTTTTTTTTTTTTGGAAATGAAAATGAACGCATTTTCTTAATCATCACATATTCTTGATCTTATCTGCTCAGACGTTCCCCACCCCCAAATTTAAAGATAAGAAAGGTCCTCATTGAGTTGTTTGGATAGACTAGACAAACATTTAGAATAAAAATTTCAAAAAGAAGGTTTGAGCAGAACTTTGAAAGATAAAAGGTAAAGTACTGCTAATCTAAGAATTAACTAAGTGTTAGTCAAAATTTACAAAGTATGGGAAATGTTTCTAAGTATAAACATATAATACATCATGGCAGCGCAATGAATAACGAAAAAGTAAAAGATTAAGAATATCGCAAATATTGTCAAAGGATGATAAAGAAAAAGGCACATGCAGAAAGGAGTGAATATGTATTCATTTGTATTGAATATTAACAAAGTATACAAAGAATTAAAAATTAACGCAATATAAAATTGTTGCCTATACAAAGAATCAAAGAATTTTTGTTATCTTTTTAAATTTGATTCAGATGGGTGCATGTTAAAATTTGACACCCCGCCTCTAATAACGCAAATACATTTTTGCTGAGGATGGGCAACAACGCATGCACCCCACAACACACCCCTTAACTAACATATTTCTGGAGGATACATCAACATAGTGCATTTAGCTAAGGACGGGCAAATGATACATATGCATGCAACACATCCCTCAATGCAATGTATTTGGGTGTAATGGACGCCAAGTGTCTCTTGTTAACTCACAATGTACCCATCATTGCATTACATACTAATTTTTCTTCTTTTTACGTCATCAAAACGCAAGTCATAAAGACTTTGCGATATCTAATGTTTCATCCAATCATTCAAAAAAATTAAAGAACTGCGCTACTAATGTATACAAACTAAAAGAATTAAACATGACATGAAAAATTAACTTGAACAGAATTTCCGAAAACATGAAATGCTACGTCTAAAAAGCAGTAAATAACAACTGTAAAGAAAGCAAGTAAAGGTAGGGATGCTGATTGAAAGAAGTTCTCAGAATTACAGCAATCACTTCCCCTTGCAAGCGGTTTAATCCTACTTGCCCAAGTCAATGGTGTCCATGCGTCGCTCGAAGTCACCTCCGTAGTACAGCTTAATCTGTTGACCATTGACTTTAAACGCATTGTTCCTGTCTAAAGTTGTTAGTTCCGCTGCTCCGTGAGGAAAGATAGTCTTGATTTTGAACGACCCAGACCAGCGAGATTTCAACTTTCATGGGAATAATCGCAAATGAGCGTTAAATAATAATACCTGTTGACCTTCGGTGAATGTCCGATCATTTATGCAGTCATCATGCCACTTCTTGGTTTTCTCCTTATAGATCTTGGCATTTTCATAGGCATTCCTTCGCCATTCGACCAACTGATTCAATTGTAGCTTCCAAACTTTCCCCGCACTTGCTAAATCAAACTGCAGCTTCTTGCATGTTCACATTGCCTTATGTTCCAACTCGAGTGGCAGATGACAAGCCTTTCCAAAGACTAGAGCATACGGGGATATGCCAATTGGTGTTTTATAGGCAATTCTATATGCCCACAGCACTTCATCAAGCTTGGGTGACCAATCCTTCCTGGAAGTATTGACTACCTTCTCCAAGATAGTTTTGATTTCTCGGTTAGAAATTTCTGCCTGCCTATTAGTCTGTGGGTGATAAGCAGTCGCAACTCGATGGCTAACGTTGAATTTAGTCAGCAGGTTGGAAATTATGCGATTGATAAAATGAGAGACCTCATCGCTGATCAAGGCCCATGGCATCCCATATCGAGCAAAAATATTCTTCTTAAGAAACTTGGCCACTGTGGTTGCATCATTCTTGGCACATGCGATAGCCTCAACCCATTTTGATATGTAATTAACTGCAACCAAGATATAGTGATGACTTTCTGATGGTGGAAACGGGCCCATGAAGTCAATTCCCCAAACATCAAATAATTCCACTTCTAAGATTGATGTCAATGGCATTTCATTTCTCTTTGACATATTCCTCGTTCTCTGACGTCTGTCGCATTACACAACGTGGGCTTGGGCATCCTTGAACAGTGTTGGCTAGAAATAGCCACATTGTAGGACCTTTGTGGCAGTCCGCTGCCCCCCAAAGTGTCCTCCGTAAGGGGACTTATGACAAAGCTCTAGGATGTGCTTGACTTCGTGCTCAGGAATGCATCGACGTAATATATGATAAGGACCAAGTCGATATAGGAATGGGTCGTCTCAAAAATAAAATTTGACATCATGTCTTAGCTTTTTCTTCTGCTATAGTCCTCTGGTATTTGACCGCAAACAATGAAATTCACGATGTTAGCATACAAAGGAAGTTTAATCAGCAGCTCATCAGGGAATCTTTCTTCAATATCTTTTTCATTACCTTGAACCTCGCAGTTCTCTAGTCTTGACAAATGATCCGCAACTTGGTTCTCGGTGCCCATCCGGTCTTTGATCTCTAGGTCAAACTCTTGTAGTAGCAACAGCCAACGTATAAGCCTTGGTTTTGCATCCTTCTTTGTCATCAAGTACTTGATCGCAGAGTGATCCGCATACACCACAACGTTTGTTCTGATTAAGTATTGTCGAAATTTCTCTAGTACAAATACCACTGCGAGCATTTCCCTTTCTGTGGTTGAATAGTTCTCTTGCACATCATTCAATGTTTTACTCGCATAATAAATAGGATGCAATACCTTGTCCTTGCGCTGACTTAACACTGCGCCAATAGCATATCCGCTCGCATCACACATCAACGCAAATGGTTGCGTCCTGTCTAGCGCCACCAGAATGGGTGCGATGATGAGCACATCTTTCAATGTGTTGAATGCTTTGGTACACGCATCATCAAAATTATATTCTCGATCAACTTCAAGGAGCGCACTTAGGGGCCTTGTGATCTGGGAGAAGTCTTCTATAAATCTTCTATAAAACCCAGCGTGTCCCAGAAAGCTCCTAAATGTTTTCACGTCCACTGGTGGGGGTAATTTGGAAATTGCATCAATTTTTGCCTGATCAGCTTCCAACCCTGCTTTAGAGATTTTGTGACCCAGAACCATTCCTTCTTCCACCATAAAGTGGCATTTTTCCTAGTTCAAAACAAGATTTATTGCCATGCATCTCTTCAAGACCTTTTTAAAGTTAGATAGACAAGAGTCATAATTATTACCGAAGACTAAAAAATCATCCATGAATACCTCGATTGACTCCTCCAAGTAATCTGAGAATATTGCCATCATGCATCATTGGAACGTGTCTGGCGTATTGTAGAGTCCAAATGGCATACGTCAAAATGCGAACGTACCAAATGGGCACGTGAATGTTGTCTTATTCTGATCTTCCAGCGCAATTGCTATTTGATTGTAGCCTGAATAGCCGTCAAGAAAACAGAAAAATTCATTCCCCGCAAGTCTGTCTGGCATCTGATCAATGAACAGGAGTGGAAAATGGTCCTTTTTAGTGGCCAAGTTTAACTTGCGATAACCCATGCAAATTCTCTACCCTGTAGACATTCTTATGGGAATTAATTCATTCTTATCATTAGTGACAACTGTCATCCCCCCTTTCTTTGGAACACACTGCACTGGGCTCACCCAGCTACTATCAGATATTGGGTAGATGACTCCTGCAAAGCCACTTCACTATTTCCTTCTTTACGACCTCCCTCATAGCCAGATTCAAGCGGCATTGCCTTTCTACCGATCCTATCTTTCCTTCTTTCAGACGAATCTTGTGTATGCAATACAAGGGGCTGACTCCTCGAATGTCCGCCAAGGTCCATCCTAAGGCCTTTGTGTTATTTCTTAGGATCTATATGAGCGCATCTTCTTTCTCCTTACTCAGTGATGCGGAAATGATAACTGGTAACGTGTTGTTACTTCCAAAGTAAGCATACTTAAGGTGCACGGGCAACGACTTTAACTCTAGCACAGATTGGCTTTTCCAAAGATGGCTTAATGCATTGTGTTGTCCGTTCAGATAACTTGAGCGGTTCAAAATTTGATTCCACAAGAATCGTAGCGCAGTCATCTTCCAATATTGCGTCGATTCCGAGATCTTCTTCCTCCATCTCCTTCAGGGGTTCATGCCAATGTTCTTCCCGTAGTTCCTCAATATATTGGCAGTTTTCCATGTCACCTGGGTACTTCAACACATTGAACACGTTGAATTTCACTTCCCGATCGTCGACCCTGATGGTCAATTCCCCTTTCTGCACATCGATCAGTGCTCACTCTGTTACGAGAAATGGCCGACCTAGGATGATAGGGACTTCTCTGTCAGCTTTGTAATCCAATATGACAAAATCTGTCGGAAATATAAACTTGTCCACTTGCACGAGTACATCCTCTATCTTGCCCTCATGATGCTTTATTGATCTATCGACCAACTGTAATGTGATCGTGGTTGGTCTTGCGTTGCTGATATCCAGCTTCATAAAAATCGACAAGGGCATTAGATTTATGCTCGCCCCTAAATCGCACAGCGCATTCCCTACAATCTTCCTTCCTATCTTGCAAAGCAATGTAAAACTCCCAGGGTTCTTCATATGTTAACGCAATTGTTTCATTTTCCCTAATCTTTCTTTTATTGGCAAGGATATCCTTGGGAAATTTTACATAACTTGGCATCTGCTCTAGTGCTTTTATTAAGGGAATGTTAATATGTAGCTGTCGGAGAACGTCCAGAAACCTCTGAAATTGTTTGTTATCATCTTTCTTCTTCAGCCTTGATAGGAAGGTGGAGGATCTTGCCTTTCTCCTTGTTTAGTTGGCTGCTTGCTGAGGTCCTGTTCTTGTTGTGTTTCATCATCTAGAGGTTGCGTTGATTGAGAATTCAAGTCTTGAGGAGCTTCATCTTTTGTAGGTGAACTTGCTTCTGAACTGGTAATTTTCCACTATTAATTGATTGATCATTATCAACAGTCAAATCTACTAGTGTTGTTGTCGCATCTGGTACTGATGGCATAGGGGCTGTTGTTTTGCCGCTTCTCAATGTTACTGCGTGAC
Source organism: Benincasa hispida (assembly GCF_009727055.1). Lineage (NCBI taxonomy): Eukaryota > Viridiplantae > Streptophyta > Magnoliopsida > Cucurbitales > Cucurbitaceae > Benincasa > Benincasa hispida. The sequence goes on along the minus strand of NC_052358.1, from coordinate 36,461,442 downwards.
ATTGTTCTTTACCTCGCTGCCCCGATGCTTCTGAGTTTTTGTGTCGCATACCAGGTGCTTTCTTCTTTAATTCCCTCGTAAGATGATCTATTTGTTCTTCCAGTTCTTTAAGGGAGTCAGCTTGCGATTGTCTCATTGCCTCACTCTTTTTAATGTAATGTTTTAACGATGATTCAAGAGACGAGGTGCTGCAAGAGGTATCATATAAGAACGGTTGGTCGTAGGGTGGTATACCTTGAGAATTACCTGGGTTACAGTCCGGAGTAATGAAAAGGGTTGCCTCTATCCCTTAATAACTGTTTCTGATATAAACTATGGCTCTCCTGGTTGTGATTCCCATCCCAACTTGAAGTTGGGTGATCCCACCAACCAAGTAGTAATGTTGCCAAACGATTCATCGTAGACAGAATATACGGGTTGTTGATTCCATAGTAGGTTTCTACTGGATGTCCCTCTCCACATTGGACACAATTCATTGTAGCCACGTGAGTCAACCGTATTTAACTTGCGCTGATTCTTGAAAGAGAGTTCTCTGTTGATTAGCCACCATCTGGAGGAGTGAAGTCACTGTGGTCATTTGATCGACCAATGCGCCCCTTGTATCAGCTGACACATCGGCATTTTCTACTCTTTCTTACTTTCGACTTCTTACCTCAAGCCCGGTATCAATCCACTCATCAGAATGTCTCGAGATGCGATCCAAGATATTCTTTGCTTCCATATATGATCTGTTCATTAATCCTCCTTCTGTGGAGGCATTGGCAACTGCTTGCATTGATTGGTCTAAGTCATTGTAAAAGGTTTCCATCAGAGTACTATCAGGAATACCGATATGCAGACAGCTCTTCACTAGCTGTCGGAATCGCACCCAGGTGGTGCTTAAGGTTTCATAACCCTTTTGCTCAAAATTCAGCACATCCCTCTGTCTCCTTGCATTGACGGCTAGAGGGAAGAATCTGTTCATGAACCTATCAACCAACTGTTCCCATGCTTTAATCTCATTCATCTCTAATGACTGAGCCTTTGCTTCATCCCGTAGTGTGTACGGGAAAAGATATAACCGAAGTCTTTCTTGAGTCATATCAGGCATGGAGAATGCGCTGAATATGTCTACAAAATTCATCAAATGTGCATGTGGGTTTTCTCCTTGTAATCCTCCAAATTGACCCATATTCTGAATCATCTGCAGCATGATTGGTCTGATTTCAAAGCTTACCTTCTCCTCAACCGTTGGCCTTGAGATTCCTGGTGAGAAGTTGTAAAAATCCGGTGCCGCATAATCTCTCATTAGGACGTCATGATCAGTAGCAAGAAATAGGGAGCCTTGTACTGGCCCATTTTCCCTTTGATTCCCTGCAGAAGCCTCGTTATTATTAGTCATGCTTCTTTACCACTTAATTAAGCCCTGATGAACTCTTATGCGAATAATACACTTGATCTCTGTAGAATTTCTGGATCACTCCAGCACTCATAAGTCGTTAGACTTCTCTTCGTGTTGAACAGCCAGTACAAAGAGATCTGTCCTGCAAAATACCACAAATATACTCAAACAATAAACCATTAACCACTCCCCGGCAATGACGCCATAAACTTGTAAACACAATTCGTAATTCAATGCAAGCCCATGCCATAAACTTGACATGCATAAGAATGACGATGTGTAATGTTTCTATCTTAGGCCTACGCATAGCGATATATGACGTATGAGACATAGATTTTATGCAATGATATGTGATACTACTTCTAGATATGCATTATTAACAATATTCTTGTAGTATGTTGTGCGTTGTCACAAGTTTTCTTGCGTTGAAACCATGTATAATTTCACCGCAAGTTTCTCGGTATGATCCAAGGTCGAACACAGAGACTGTTTGAGATTATTGCATTATGTTTTTTATACATGCGACCAGAGGTTTTTCAATTTATAAAAGAATTTGGGTACAAGAAATTAAACATGCGATAAAGTAAAGTAAAGCGGTAAAAATGCGATAATAACATAAATTGCATTAAAGTAAATCTAAGCTAAAATGATACAAGATACAGGTTTCATGATACAAGATACTGAGGTCGAGGCTGGCTGTGAAGATTATGCAAAGATCGTATAATACAGTGACAAGTCTTATTACGAAGCAGAAGCAGAAAAGATAATTAATATAAACATCGCAAGTTTCTTAATTGCGTTAAAGATATAAGTACAGTTCCACTTTTCCCTTGGCATACACCTCTCGGTGATCGGCCACATTCCCACATCTCTGTGGTGAAACATGGACGAATGTAATGAACGCAAGGTTGCTTCCATCTCTGGAAGTACTACTCGCTTTAGTTAACACATTCTTCTAACCTTCTCTCGATAGATCAAAATGGCATCTTCACTTCTGCTCTCATAGGTCAAGATGTCGTCTATCATGCCTTAGCTAAACGCATTTATCTCTTTATCACAGATTAAGTTACTCGTTTAATCCTTATTAATTACCAAGGTATTAAGAAGACTTCATGGAGAAAATGATTAATGGAGGAACAGAAATAGACAGAGAAGTGGTAATGAAAGTGATCGAGACATTCAATATTTCTATTTAGCGTCTGATATGTGATTTGTGGATGAAAAGATTGAGAAGATGAAATACACTTGATGAAATAGAGTTAGGAAAAAATACAAATAAGCGCCAACGTCTTAGCACCGATCTAGATGGAGATTTGCTTGCCGGTGTGGATGGATTGTGCAGAAGGATGAGCTTCCCTCTCAAACTTGCTCAACCGGTAGTAGTGATCTAAGCACAGAGCTTCACGGCGGGGATCTGGCAAATTCACACTGAGACTCACCTCTCGGCTTTGTCTCTTCTCTTCCCGAATTTCTTTCGATCAGTACTCAGCTCAGCCTTTCTTTCAATAATTTAGCAGCAATTAGCCCTCGTATCAATTACTCCCGTATCAAGTATATTTTCTCTGAATTCTATGGGGGTATTTATAGGTGAAAAGCTTTGACTCTTGGCTTGTGGACCCCACTTCTTGTTATGGAAATTCCGAAGATTGAGGAATAAATATTCTTTCTATTATGCAATCAGACCGTCAAATTTGCACAATGGTTAGTTGTACACGTGTCGCAATCCTCCGCCTTTGCATTGCTCAGCTACATCTTTCGATTGGTTGCTCGCATGCAGTATTGTTTTTATTACCACATGCAGTTGATATTCAGCTATGGATCGACTATCGCATTGTACCGTCATTGCGTTAATCGTCTCTTCATTGTTGATTGACGGGCACAATGTAACAGAGATGCGTTGTTCAGTTCCTCGTTGAACCTTGATAGCAAGCGATGACTTGGTTTCCTGTAAAACAGAGTAGAAATATCCTCTTCTACCATCTTGACGATGTTAGTGGGTGTAATTGCGATAATTCATAATTATTATATTTCTGAGCTAATTTTCATACAATCAACGCATATTCCGTCTCTTTTGGCTGCAATATCTAGATAAGGCAGCATAAATAACTTATATTTCTACAAGTTATAACTCTATTCTGGGTATATAGATCTTTCAGGATCGTAAGAACAAAGTGTTAGCGTTGTCTCAGGCATCGTACATTGACAAGATGTTGCTCAAGTACTCGATGTAGAACTCCAAAAGGGGCTTGTTGGCATTCGGGCATGGACTTACTTTGTTTAAGAAAATGTGTCCTAACACGCCTTAAGAGGTTGAGAAGATGAGACGGATCCCATATGCATCTGCAATTGGTAGTTCTATGTACGTGATGCTTTGTACTAGACCAGACATCTGCTATGTTGTGGGAATAGTTAGTAGAAATTAGTCTAACCAGGCTAAGGTCACTGGACCGCAATTAAGAACATCCTCAAGTATCTTCGAAAAATGAGGGACTACATGCTCGTGTACGAAACTAGGGATTTTATCCTTACTGGATACATGAATTCGGACTTTAAGACTGATAAGGACTCTCGGAAGCTCACTTTAGGGTTAGTTTTTACTCTTAATGGAGGAACAGTAGTGTGGCAAAGCACCAAGGAGAGGTGCATCGTCGACTCCACGATGGAGGCTGAGTATGTAGCGACTTGTGAAGCTGCTAAGGAGGCCGTTTGGCTCAGGAAGTTTTTGACAGATCTGGAAGTTATTCCAGACATGTCTAGGTCCATCACTCTCTATTGTGACAATAGTGGTGTTGTGGCGAACTCCAAGAAGCCCAGGAGTCACAGGCGCAACAAATACATAGAGCGAAAGTATCATCTCATCCACGAGATAATGCATCGAGGGGACGTGATAGTCACGAAGATCACTTCGGAGCACAACGTGGCTGACCCATTTATGAAGGCTCTCACGACTACAGTTTTTTAGGGTAACTCAGAGCATGGGTCTACGGGACTGTCCGTGACTAGACTAGGGCAAGTGAGAGATATTTATGTACTAGGCCTTAGTGCCCTAGTTTATTGTTTTGTACTAGTTGTATGTACACCCCACTAGATTTAGGACAAGTGGGAGATTGTTGGAGATGATGCCCTAAACTCTCTTGTCCTGTAGTTTGTAAACATGGTTTTGAACAAATGCTTGTGATGTATAGAAATGATTGTTGGAGATCAGTGGTAGTTAAGGAGTTAGATGTAACTACAGGGGAAAAATGGTAAATTGGCCCAGCTGTACTTACGAGCATTTGTGAAGGGTTATCATACTGTTGATTGGTTATATCCAATGGACATAGAAATATAACTGTTGTGAGAAGAGTACAGCTGTCGGTCTTTAGTGGAATGCCTGGAATTTAATGTTATCATTATCTTATCGAAGGTTCAATAGTTTCACTGGAAACTTCACTTAACATTATCTTATTGTGAGGCTTAAACTCCCTTATGTGGTTCTCTAAATAGTGTTTTTTAACACAATTTTGAACAAGGTTCCAATTTCTTAGGATTTGCTCAAGCACATGTGCTAGGCAACCCCATATTCTAAAATGGCGTAAACTATCTTTACAACCAATAACACTCTTGGACAGAACACAATTCAAAATGTAGGTTGCAGCCTACACTACATAGCCCCAAAACGAGTCAGGTAAGGAAGCATAACTCACCATAAATCGAACCATGTTCAACAGAGTTCGATTTTTCCTTTCTGATACACCATTTTACTGAGGTGTACTAGGTGCTAAAAGTTGGGATACCATTTCTTTGAATTTTTCATATTATACCTTGATAACATCTTGTCAACATAAGATGTCTGAGACAGTGCCAATGTTCTTTTCTTTCAGTCTCGAAATGTAAAATCCAAATTCTAAATTTCCTAGACAAGTATGTTTAACCAAAGAAATGATATATTAAATATCTAATAAGTGAAAATCCATGTTATTTATAGGAGTTGTGGAGAAAGGAAAAGAAAAACATATTAAATAGGGAAGTTCACTTATTGGTTTGGCTGGAAGCACTAAATATGGGGTGACGTGGCAGTTAATCCTTGAACTCGGGAGGTGGCAGGAAGATTAAAAGGGAGTGGAACTTCAAAAGCTTGGTTTTGGCAATCTACATGAGCAAATTTGTAAAATCGTGCCATTTGAAAGATGAGAGAATCTAGTTTTCGAGGTTATCTTGCCAGAGAAAGATTGCAGGAGAAGAAGAACAAAAAGTGAGGAATTTGCAGAGAGGCAGAATCTCGGATTAATCAGGACTCGAGGTGAAGATCGAAAGCTCCAGACCAAACCAATAGAAAGTTTTGAATGAAATTTTGAGGTACGAAAGTTAATGTAATTTTAAACAAGTTTGTAGAAGTAAGTTTCTTGAAAAGAGTTCAGGATTTTGAGTTATGAATTTTTGAAGTTGAAACAGAGAGTCTGTGCAGAAGCAGACAGCTGCTTGGGAAAAACAAGCAAACAGCTCACCGTGAAGAGCGAGAGCGAGATGAGGAGGATGAGGATCTTGCTCAGGATGATAATCTCACTGATTTTGTGATGAGGATCTCGCTCAATAAGGAAATCTCGCTAGAAATTGGGGCTGAATCTCATTAGTATGGTGAGTATTGCTAGATTGAAGTTTGTTAAAGAAATGCTTAAGTCATGAGGATGAATTCGCTCATGATGGTTATCTCGCTAGCAATGTGGCTTTATTGAGGAAAGTTCTATTAGTAAATGAACTATTTGAGATATTCTACCAAGAATTCGAAGGAATTTAACCGGGAATTATGTTCTTTCAGGCCAAGAAGAGCTAGAAGAGGCGTATAGCCCGTTAAGAGCCCCGACGAGTTGTGAGTGACTATGTGATGATTTAATGTTTAATGATTGAGAAACTATGATTTCTTTGAAGTTATTTCTCATGCTAAGTGTTTAAATGAAGTGCCAAGCAACATATGTTTGAAGCTATTTCTCATGCTAAGTAAAGCGTGATTTCCATGGAAATTGACATGATTTAAATATGTTATCTTGTCCAAATACTTTCAGCATGTTTTAATAACTCCATTTTTATTATGAACCAGTATGATGAATGAGCTAGTATGATGATTTGAGCACTAAGCCTTAGTTTTCAGCTAAATACTCATAACTAGTTATGCGATGGATATTGAAGGACAATGAGAAGGTATCCTAAGGATACTGAAGGACAATGAGAAAGTATCCTAGATAAGTATCTAAGGTATGGCGGTACTCAGTTATGAGCACGTGCACGTAAGTAATACGACGTTGAGGGATTGAGCAAGGTTATTCTCATGCTAAATTTTATGTGATTCCAAGCAACTTATTTCTATGATTGAAAGCATGATCAACACATGATGTTACAAATGTATGAGTTTTCCAAGTATGTATTCCATGTCTAATGCATGCTAATGGTTTTTACAAGCTAGTTCAACATGATTTAAGCCAACTTATTTTACAAAGTATGAAGCATGCGTTAGGGTTAAAACTAAGGTTGAATGAAGCTTGATGTACTATGTTTAAATACCTCAGATTGCCAAAGTACGTGCGTTGGTTTTCCTAAACATAATGAAAAGGGATACTGAAGGTAAGAAAGGTATCTAAATAAATATACCTAAGATGTTGACGGTACATAGAAACCTACACGTGCACGTAGGTAGTTCTGAAGGAGAGGCTGAAGTATGGGTCTCCTAGGCCATAAACCAGTAAAGAGAGGCCGAAACATGGGTCTCATGGCTGATAACAGACGTTGGGAGCTAGAGCGATGTATGCTCGTTCTCAACTAGGGAATAATAATGTTTAATGGTGTTTAAGAGTAATTATCAATGTTAATGTTTAGAGGAAGTTGCTTGAGATGCCCATTGGTATATTTAAAGAAATCGACTTAGGGAACTCTCCTAGCCATATTTCAGTATGAAGAGAACGAAGTAGAGGTCTAATCTGGCCATGGCTTGGCACTGGGAATTAAAGCGATGAATGTCCATTCTCAGCTAAGATTCAGGTTTCAGATACAATGGTTTTAAAGGTTTTATGTACACGTTTGCTTGGTATATTTTAGTTCCAGTATTATGTTTTTGAGCTTTCAGTTTAAGCATGAGATTTATGTTTTATTAAGTCATTCACTGGGCTTCTAGCTCATGTTTTCAAATGTTTTCCTTTCAGGTAGCTGTCAGTTCCCAAAAGACTTTTCTGCTGCTGCTCTGCCACTCAAAGGAACAGGTTGAAGGAAGCGTATTTCAAGACCTATATTAGTTAGTACACATGTGTCTGTCTAGAGACTAGTATTCTTGATGGGGCTCACTAAGTTGTAATATCTATGTATAAACAATGTTGTGAAACCCTGTAATGCAAATATGTTAAGTTCTGAGTTAATATGTATGTATTCAGGGTTTGAGCAAAATTTAATAGGTAAGATAGGTAGTAAGTACCAACAAAAGGGTTGGTAACTGCTGCAGTCACCATTCCATCCAGGTTAGGAGGGTAATCTGGTGCGGGGTGTGACACGAAAGATCTGTATTCCTAGAACATACTGAGCATCACCCAAATATTTCACTTGGAACTGTGATGCTAACCATCTCTTTACGTTAGCAAGAAAACTTGTCTCATTCTCAATGAGCAAGATATCATCAACATATAGAACTAAGAATGTTACAGTTTTGTTGACTATCTTCTTGTATACACAAGGTTTGTCAACGTTATGTTCAAAGTTATGAGATTTGATCGCAGTGTCAAATCTTATAATCCAGAATCGGACGCTTGTTTCAATCCATAAATGGATCGATTAAGCTTATAGACTTTCTGTTCCTGTCCTTTTACGTTGAACCCCTCTCGTTGAGACATAAAAATACTTTCATCAAGATAACCATTCAAAAAAGTTGTCTTGACATCCATTTTCCATATTTCATAGTCATAATATGTGGCAATGGCAAGAAGTATTCTTATTGATTTTATCATGGCAACAGGAGAAAAAGTTTCTTCATAATCAACTTCTTCTCTTTGTGTAAAACCCTTTGTCACGAGTCTGGCTTTATAGGTCTGTACCTTGCTAGTTTTGTCTCGTTTTCTCTTGTAGATTCACTTACAACCTATAGGTGTAACACCTTATAGTTGATCTACAGATTCCAAGACTGAGTTGAAGTACATAGACTAAATTTCATCGTCCATGGCTTTTATCCATTGTTCCCTGTCGACATCTTCTATTGCCTTCTTAAAGGTTAATGGATCCTCTAAACCATCATCTATGATGTTTTGAGTTTCTGTTAAACCCATGTAGCGTTCAGGTTATTGAATAACCCTCCCACTACGACAAGGCATTCCCAACTCTTGGGATGGTCGTGACGGGACTACAACCGTTGTTGATGGCTCAGCTTGATCAACAACTCTTGTTGATCTTTTTGTAGTATCTTTAGACAATTCTTGCAATATTAGCTTACTGCGAGGTAGATAATTTTTAATATGATCCTCTTTCAAGAATGTCACATTGTCGATACAAATACTTTATCTTCTTAGGGATCATAAAAGTATCCTCATTTTTTTTCAATGGGATATCCTACGAATAGGCCCAATTTCGAACGTATTTCCAATTTCTTAAGATTCTGTACCAACACCAACACGTGTGATGGACAACCCCATATACGGATATGACGTAAACTTGCTTTGCGTTCTTTCCATAATTCATATGGTATTTCTAAAACACTTTTGGACGGAACAACATTCAGAATATAAACTGCAGTCTGTACTGCATACCTCCAAAAGGATTGAGGTAGAGCATAACTCATCATAGACAAACCATGTCCAACCAAGTTCAATTTCTCCTTTCTACAACACCGTTTTATTGTGGTGTTCCAGGTGCTGTGAGTTGGGATTGAATTCCATGATCTACTAGATAGTTCTGGAATTGCAAATCCATATACTCACCACCTCGATTAGATTGAAGTGTTTTAATTCTTTTACTTAATTGATGTCCAGTCTCAGCCTTAAATTCTTTGAACTTTTCAAAAATTCAGACTTGTGACTGATTAAGTAAATATATCCATATCGAGAGTAATCGTCAATAAAACTGACGAAGTACTGATATCCTCCTCGAGCTTTAACATTCATTGGAGCACAATGGTCTGAATGTATAAGTTCAAGAGGTTCTTTGGTACGAAGACCTTTGTCAGAAAAAGATATTTTCGTCATTTTACCCTCAAGACATGATTCACATGGAGGTAGGTAACTGTCTTCTAACTGATTTAGATGACCACTTTTTACCAACCTCTCAATCCTGTTGAGATTAATGTGACCAAGCCTGAGGTGCCAAAGATAGACATTAGGAGAAATTTTTCGCTTTTTATTATGAGTTTCAGCTTTTTTAAACATCTCTATATTTAAAATGGCTTTTGCTTCCATTAGTTGTAATATGTATAAGTTATTTGCAAGTCTAGCAGAACAAATATGAACACCTCTTGAATAAATAAACACTTCATTACATTCAAAAGATACACTATACATATTCTCTAAAAGACAGGAAATGGAGATCAGATTTCTTTTCATCTTAGGTACAAAGAACACATTTTTGAGCAAGATAAAATAATCTCCAAAAAACAACTTCATATCTCCCACTACTTCAGCTGAAATGACTTCACTTGTGCCCACCTTGAAAGTCATCTCATATTTAGAAAGTCTTCTCCAAGAACTAGTTTCCTATAGAAAAGTACAAACATGATTAGTGGCATCTGAATCTAATATCCAGGTAAGGTGAAAATTTTCCACTATACATGTTTCAACAACTAGTAAATCATATTTATCTTATTTAGTCTTTTCTGTTTTCATTTCAGTCAGATATTTTGGGCAATTACGCTTCCAATGCCCAACCTCTCCACAATGGAAACATTTTCCCTTGGGAGTTTTGTTTTTATTTTTCTTCACAGCGGTTTTCTTTTTCCCTTTTCCTTTCTTCTTCATCTATGTGTTTTTATCCTTAAAAGAAGAAGGACCATCTTTCTTATCATCAACGGGTTTCGTACCAGACATAGACCCTTTGTAAAACTTTTTCGGTTTCAAAATAACTTTTATTTCTTTTTCCTTGAGTTTCATCATAGAATGATAAGTTTGCAATTCATTCAACAGCGTCGTTAAGTTATAAGTGATTTTGTTCATGACAGCATTTGTCTTGAATGACAGATCTCAGGAAGAGATTCCAGTATCATGCTCACTTGACTTATCTCGTCTATTATAGTCCCGTGAGCCTCCGCAACGTTAAAATGGACCATCATGTCGACAATGTGTTCTTTTACATTGGTCCCATCTTTCATACGTGTCACATCCACATATTTGGTGGCTTCATGTCTAACAGACGATGACGGTTGCCCGAACATCTCCTGTAATGATGCCATGATCTCACGAGCTGTGGGCATGACCTCATGTTTTTTGTTGAGTACATCAGATATACTCACCAAGATATAGGCCCGAGCTTTTTCGTTCACCCTCACCCACCTATCATAGACATCCCAAACATTTCGGGTAGCTGTTGAACTGGGAACTCGAGGACGTGCCTCCAACACAAACCTCAAATCGTTTACTACTAATATTGTATTGATATTTGACTTCCAATTCAAGTAACCCTCTCCATTAAATTTGTCAGAAGAAAGCAATTGTATGATCGAGTTCGACATTGCTAAAACATTTTAAACAAACTCTATTAAATATGCATCTAAATTCATTTTAGAAAAACTAATAAAGTACCCAATAAATCTTTTTTTATCTGCAACGATACTTAAGTGATTTAGAACAAGTTCTACCATGGGGCAGTCAAGAATTCCTTCACAAAAGCAAGACAGTTCTTGATCAAATACTATTATCTAGAATAACTCATATTCCAATAGTTCGTTTGGTTATCATTTTCGGCCAAGATCTTTACTAACAATTAGTAACTCTTGTAAGTGTGATCCGCCATTTTCAGATCTTATAGAACGGTATGAGTATGTTCCGAGATAGAAGACAATATCGAAGATGGAACTATAAGATCCTATTCATTTTACTAAAGCTTGGATTGTTCCAAATCCTATGTTACAACCGTCCATAGGGATCGTCGCGGTTAACGACTAGCTAGTGTTGCATAAAAAATGACAACAGGCGCAACATAGGAATCTCACGGTTTAAACTAATGGAGGAGACTGTAGGACAATGTTAAAACATTTCCTTCACCCACTTACTATGAACCACCTCCCTCATTCACCTTGTTATGGACCCATGCAAACACTTTCCGTATGGAGCAGTCGAGGTAAAATCGACAAGAAGCCGAGCATGGATCTCACGTTGTGAACTCTTGAGGACATGAGAGCTAATAACTATATATCAAATATATTTGTTAATCTCCCACTGAAGTGTTCTAAATGTTTGGGTAATTTACTTAGGCATGAAGGCTAATTTCATACAAGCTAAGTAAGTGGTTTATCCAAATATAACTCTTATAATTGGATTTAACCTACAATGTCTAGGTGATAAACCATTTTATTACCTCACATCGCTCATGCAAGCTCATAAAATCAGTTAACAACTCTCAATAGTTCGGTCATAATCCCCAGGTAGGAGGTGTTCTGTAAATCGTCAACTTAAGTACCCCCAATCTTAGACAGGTTTATGAACCGATATGAGTTTGTAACCATACTTTATAAGGTAACAATCTATATTAACATTTAAAATTAGTTGTTAACCTATGTGAGTACGCAGCTGTTCTTTGTTATGGATTTTAAACGTCTAACCAATTTTATAACAACTTACAAAATTAGACATGCTTAACATCCACAACATTCAACAAAGGTATCTAGTATAACTATTATATTAAACACAACCCTAACAAGCAAACTATATATTATAATAATTATATCATATTTTCAATGCATGTAACATGCTTCTTACGGTGGGATTTAAATCTACATGGCATACTGTATGCATATACATTAATTATTTAATTATTACATACATCTCATGCAAAAACAATTAAATACTAACTGTTATGGTTTTTGTTTTGGCATAAACAAGCAAACAGATGGCTAACTATTAGAAACAGCTTCAAAACCGTCTTTGAACCGCTCGAACCGCTCTAAACAGAACCCAACAACTTGAATCGAGTTGGATGAGTCTAAACCAGACCAAAAAAGTTTGAATTGGACCAACCAAAACCCTTTGAGGCTGAACCAGATTGGACTTTGAGAAAACCGATCGAACCGGCTACTCTCAGTCCAACTTCAAAGTGCTACTAAGGCCGATCATGTAGCAATGAAGGTAATTGTCTAATGTCATCGCCTTAGGTTGAGAGGATGTACGCGATCGCTTAGTGTTTGCTGAAAGCTAAATGATTGTTTAGCTCTATCGTATAGAACTACATGATCGCTTAATTCCATCGACTCCATCACATAGAACTAAACGATCACTTAACACCATCGCCCAGCGTTTTCATGTCATCTCTTAGTATCCACTGCAGCTAAATGATCGCTTAGTTCCATCGTATAGAACATCAATGCGTCACTTAGCATTTATCTACACGATCGTATAGGACTACACGATCGCTTAGGTTGAGAGGATGTACGCGATCGCTTAGTGTTTGCTGAAAGCTAAATGATTGTTTAGTTCTATCGTATAAAACTACACGATCGCTTAGTTCCATCGACTCCATCACATAGAACTAAACGATCACTTAACACCATCGCCCAGTGCTTTCATGTCATCGCTTAGTATCCGCCGTAGCTAAATGATCGCTTAGTTCCATCGTACAGAACATCAACGCGTCACTTAGCATTTATCTACACAATCGTATAGGACTACACGATCTCTTAGGTTGAGAGGATGTACGCGATCACTTAGTGCTTGTTGAAAGCTAAATGATTGTTTAGCTCTATCGTATAGGAGTACACGATCGCTTAGTTCCATCGACTCCATCACATAGAACTAAACGATCACTTAACACCATCGCCCAGCGCTTTCATGTCATCACTTAGTATCTGTCACAGCTAAATGATCGCTTAGTTCCATCGTATAGAACATCAATGCATCACTTAGCATTTATCTACATGATCGCTTAGCTCTGCGTCTAAACGATCGTTCAATGCTATTGCATAGCATTTCATCGCATCGCTTAGCGTGTATGTAGCTAAACTATCGTATAGCATCATCGTTTAGCAAATTTGACATATCGTTTAGTTCCCACGACAAAACTAAACGATCGCGTAATGCTATCGTATAGAAAATGCACGCATTGCTTAGCTCCCGTAGGTACACGATCGCTTAGCGTTCAACATCAACAACGACCAGCACCCATTGTTAAACGATCTTCTAGCTTTTCTTCACATTGTGTATCATCTGGAACTAAACGATCGATTAGCAATTGGACCTCACAAACAAATTTGAGCAAAAGTTGAAAAAACTGGAACAACAGCTCGGCCTCCTTTGCTTGTTTCTTTAATTACATCTTAATTTCAACTTTAAATGACTCCAAATAAATTACAGACTCTTGCTAACACACAAAAAGCTCATCAAACAAGAGCCAATTACAAATTTAATTGAGAAATTAAAGAGAATTTAAGATGCCAAAACTCAGAACAACTAGCAGTGCATTAGTTTCATATATCTCATGAAAAACACCTACCCCACCAAAATTAAACCGAATTGAATGCTTAAAAAATACTCTGATACCAATTGAAAGAGTTAAATAACATGCAGTATCAAGGATCCATAAGCATTCAAATTCACTAATTTTGGCAAAAACTAAAGCATGACTTTTTAAAAAGAGGGTTTCAAGATCATATATTTGAAGAACTCTCCAAATGTACAATAGCAGTCTTCACCATAAATCACCGTGAACCACCTCAAAGTCTTCCCTACTATTCTCTTGGAGCTTTAGACAAAGTTGTGGGACTCAAGAACAGTTGAAATGGTGAAAAACAGTGAAAACACACAACAGCTAGATAGGAAGAACAGTTTCTTCTCACAGAGATTTTTCTCTCAAAATTTTTGCATTAAAACCTTCTCAAGTGACTCCAATGTTCTTTATATATTGCAGATGAACATGCAAAGAAGTGAAATGCATGGCTTTTAGCTCATGCTGGGAGAATTAATGAAGAGAAGTTAATGGCTTTTGTGTGAGCATGAAGATGTAGATAATGGAAAAAAATGAAATTCTCCATTTTGTGCAACATGCAAAATCAATTTTCATTTTTCTTTTAAAATCACAAAATGATTTCAAAACAATTTTGATTAATAAAATTGAAAAAATGATTTTCTAAAATTAATTTCATAAATTAATTTAAAATATTAATTAATTTAATATCAAATATTAAATTAATTTTTGCACAATAATCATCTTCATATATTTAAATCATATTTAAATATATATATATATGTTCTCCTGTTCCATTTAATTTGAACGTTTCAAATTAATTTCTCAAGCTACTCTAAAGCTTATCCATTTACGAGCTAGTAGGGGGACCTCACAGACCTACAAATCATGGGCTTCAACGATTTCCCGAGATTAATCGGCTAAACTCATTAGTCCGATCTAACCCCCATTCGTTAACTAATGAGACACTCCACTATAGCCCATAGTTGAACTCCCTTCATTGTAGATATATTATGTCCACTTAATAACCATAATCAGTAAGTTGGTCCTTTACAGGTTGTCTGGAATCACAACTAAGTCAAAAATATCGTTTTACCCCTGTGAATACATCTTGTTCCTTAAGTTCCTACTGATCCTCTAATGAACAATTTTTATTCATAATCTTTATGAATCAAATCCTTTCTCTATCATGAAAAGGCGGGGCCCTGATTGTTCAAGACCTGGAATTTGTACTTAAGAGAACAACCTATCTGCTAACCTCAATAGGGTAGGAGTGAATTCCATCTTGCAAGGCTATGTCTCCAGCTATTCATCCGGTTTTATCCCCAAAATGGTAAGCTTATCGAGCAGTGTTGTTGAACTACTCTCACCGTTTGCAGATCAAAGAATAATCTCGAACAAACAGGAGTTCATAGCTAGCTCAGGATTAAGATCGAGTTAACCTAGGTTACATATTAAATGAAACAGTCAGTTTTAACAGCAAAAAGTCGTTATAAAGAAAAGTGACTATTTTCGTGGTCCAGTCTATATGCTAACTCGTTGCATAAGATGCCCCCACTATCATGTCTCAACATGAATGATTTGTGGATCACATCGTTTGTAGCATCTTACAACTTCTTATAACAACTACTGAGTGGGCCGCATCCAATAGTGTTACCAGGATGAGGTACCCAATTTCATCCATATACTTATTAGACCATTTAGGTTATATACTGTCAACTTGATCCTGTTTATATCACTACATAAAGTTACAGCATTCAGACCATAGCCAAGGATGCGTTTATGGGATTTTTATAATAAGATGCAAAATGAACAAGTCATTCTTATTGATCAAATATAATGTTTAACACGAACTGCGATTTCTAGGACATTCCCAACAGATACATTTGCTATTAAACTGATTAAAAAGGTTAACTAATTTTTAAACATATTAGAAATATTGTGAACTTAGGTCTATGTGAATTATATTTCAAACTATATAAAAAAAATGATTTTAACCTAAGTTTGCATGCAATTCTTTATTATAGATTTTAATTTCTAATTTCATTTAATTATAAAAATTATAAAATAAATGTCATAAATTAAAATCAAACATTGCATTCAAAATCATACTTAGGAAAATTATAACAATTATAAAATTACCTAAAGTAATGACATGCTTCATGCAATTTCATTTCATTACTTAACATACATAACATTTATATACTAAAGCAATGCCATTAATCCAAATATGCTTATTATATATTATAATAATTATATTATAAATGATGCATGACAATGTTATTAATGCATGCCCTATATATTATCACATTTAAATTGTATGATACATGAGCATGCTGTAAAATTAAATCATGCAACCATATTATAACATTTATAATACTTATGATGCATGATTAAATGCATAACCTATAATGAGATTTTCTATATGGCATGAATTATGACATATAAAAAAATAAAATTAAACCATACATCAAATGCATAATTTAATGAGCAATAAATGGACTGGGATTTAACTCCTAAATAATTTAAATTAATATAACTTTTAAATTAATTTAATTAATGATAAAACTAAATTATTACAAAAAAACTGCAGCAGAACTAGACTAAAAAGGTTGAACCAACCTGCAAATCGCTGCCCTCAATGAACGACCGCCCAATTGAATCGCCTGAACTGCGCGTACGTCCATCTTGGAGTGTCGTGACTCCACAGAAAGTTACTGTCTCGCTGCAGTGTAGCGTCGCGACACTATTGTATAGTTGCCTACTATACACTGGCGAACTCCTTCATTCTACTTCAAATTGACCTCGTTTTCTCCTAGTTTTCATTGGAAAACTCAAGCAACATAGGACAAAATGAAGATAGACTATATTGCATCAAATGTGCCAAAAATACAGGGCCCTTACAAACCCAATTTGTAAAGAAAGTAGTAAATCTAAAACAACCCAATCCCCAAAAAACATTCATAGATTGCACAAACCCATACATTTATCATCAACATAAACATATTATTTGTGTTGAATCCCACCATCAATTGAATTTTAATTCCGAAATTTAAAATTTGGGAACCAAAACTTGGCTCTAATACCACATGTAGGTTTGTGAAAATCCTAGATGAAAACGAGATCGTTTCACAATTTTAATTTATACAAAATCATAAAATTCAGTAACCTAAATTGCATTCTACAAAAAAAAAAAAAAAAAAAAAGAAAATACAAGCACACTTCAAACTATAGAGAAAAGAAGAAAAGGTTTAAGAAAAACACTAACCCTTGAAGTCCAAAAAAACTTCACGAAATCATTTACAAACGATCTTTTCCTTAATCAACACCAAATCACAGTAATTCCACCGAAATAATTTGTTGGGCACCATCATAAGAGAAACCTTCGTATTCCCCTTAAGGTTAAGAATCGAAGATAGAGTTGTGGGTTTCTCTTAATATTTCAAAGAGAGAGTTAGAGATGAGAGGAATTCCTCGAGCAAAATGTTTTGTGTAACACACACATACACATATATGTTGGGATTTGTTTCCTAGTTCTCCCAGTGGTCTCGTAATTTGTAAACTTTTTGTACACACGTTGTTATTAATAAAATAAGTGTTATTTTATTTGTATTTACTCATATCCAATAAACTAAGATCCGTGGTTATTTCATGTAACTTAAGCATGTATGTGAGACATACAAGTGGATCATGCCTTAAGTAATAACCTAAATGGTCTGTAATATAAGGATAAAGGAGGAATACATTATCCTAGTGACACTACAGAAACGACCCACTTTGTAGATATTTACAAGTCTTGTAAAGTGCTACAAATGGTCTGGGACCATTCATGTGGAGACATGTGAACGGGGTGTCTTATACAAAGAGTTTGTATAAGACCGGACTACGAGATGATTAATCTCTTTATGTAACATCGTTGATAATTGAGACTTACATCTCACTAAAATGACCATGGGTGACATGACCATCATCCTGTGTGTTTTGAGAACTCTTGCCTATGAGGGCTATCCTTTGATTAGTATGAGTAAGAGTGGCCAGATTACCAACTCAATAAGCCTACCATTTTGGGATTTGTCTTATTGGGGAGCTGGGAACTCAATTACACAAGACGGAATTCACTCATTCCCTAAAGTAGGGGTACGTAGATAAATTGCTCCCTTAAGGGCTGATTTCGGGTCTTGAACATAGTGGCCACACCCTCTCTTTGGAAGAGAGGACTCGGTCATAGTAGGACTATGACTTGTTGTTCATTACAGAAATCAGTGGTACTTAAGAAGTTAGAGGTAACTATAGGGAAAAATGGTAAATTGGCCCAGCTGTACTTACGAGCGATTTGTGAAGGGTTATGGCACTGTTGATTTGTTATATGAATATAGAAATATATCTGTAGTGAGAAGAGTGCAGCTGTGGTCTTTAGTGGAGTGCCCAACAGTTAGCAGAGGGTGGATCTCGTGACTAAAGATTTTAGTCAGTTATTCACGTACTGTTGGAGCTTCAAGCTACGGATCCATGAGGTCCCCTTGGTAACTCAATGGGTTCAAGTTGAGAATCAAATTTTGGGTTAGTTTGAAGTGTTCAAATTAACAAGAGGAAATTCAATTATATGTGATATAATTGGTGTGATGTATTAGATATATTAAATGGAGGAATTAATATAAATATGATTTATATTAAGTACCTAAAATAGAAAAAGAACTATGGTTTATATGTTTCATATGATGAAATATTAAAACTATAGGTTATAAATATAATATGATAAGTTGGTTATCATATTTATTAATAAAATATTAATTATATGTTAATTAATTCTTTTTCTCTAATAACCAATTTGAGTGGGAGGTTATTGGAAGTTTTATGGTAACCGTAAGATAAAAGAAAAATTGGTTTCCAAAATTAAAAGTTGACTTCATTTGAAAATTCTCACGGAAAAGGCTATCAAGTAAAAATAGTTTTTACTAAGCGATAGCTATTGAAAGCAAACACGGTCGCTTAGAGGTCACATCAACCTCAATAGGATTGAGAAGTTGGTAAAATGCGGACTTCTAAAGAGTTTAGAAGAAAACTTATTGTTGGTATGTTAATCATGTCTTAAAGGCAAGATGACCAAACGACCTTTTATTGGAAAAGGTTATAGAGCCAAGGAAACCTTGGAGCTTATACATTCAGACCTTCGTAGTCCGATGAGTGTTATAACTCAAGGTGGGTATGAATATTTCATCTCTTTCATAGATGATTATTCAAGATACAGGTATGTATACCTAATGCAATGTAAGTGTGACACCCTTAAAAGGTTCAAGGAGTATAAGATTGAAGTTGAAAACTTGTTAGGTAAAAAGATAAAAATACTATGATCTGATCATGGTGGAGAGTATATGGACCTCGAATTCCAGAACTATATGATAGAATATGGAATCATGTCCCAACTCTCGACTCTAGGTACACCTTAGCAGAATGATGTATCAGAAAAGAAGAAACAGAACCCTGTTAGACATGGTTTAGTCTATGATGAGTTATGCTCATCTTCCAGACTCGTTTTGGGGATTTGCAGTGGAGACTGCATGTTATATTTTGAACAACGTTCCCTCAGAAAGTATTTCTGAAACACCTTGTAAGCTGTGGAGAGGCCGTAAAGGTAGTTTATGCCACTTCAGGATTTGGAGATGTCCGGCTCACGTGCTTGTGGCTAACCCTAAAAAGTTGGAACCGCGTTCGAAAGTTTGCCTCTTTGTAGGCTACCCCAAAGAAATGAGGGGTGGATACTTCTATGATCTGAGTGAGAATAAGGTGTTTGTGCTGTCTCTTATACACATCTAGATGTGTATAAGAGACAGGCGTAATTGACATCTAATTTTTCGTCATCAGATACTTCTATGATCTGAGTGAGAATAAGGTGTTTGTGTCGACAAATGCTATCTTCTTGGAAGAAGACCACATCAGGGATCATACGCCACGAAGCAAGCTTTTTTTACATGAAATTTCTAATGAGACTACTAAGAGTTCAACAAAAGTTGTTGAACAAACTGATAGATCAACAAGAGTTATTGATGTCAGTGCATCTAGTCAACAATCTCAAGAGTTGAGACTACCTCGATGTATTGAGAGGTTTACGAACCCACCGAAATGCTACATGGGTTTGACTGAAGCCCAAAACATCATGTCTGATGATAGAGTTGAGGATCCATTGTCTTATAAGCAAGCAATGGAGGATGTTCACAAAGATGAGTGGATTAAAGCCATGAATAAGGAAATAGAGTCTATGTACTTCAATTCTGTCTGGGAACTTGTAGATCAGCCTAATGGGGTAAAACCTATAGGGTGTAAGTGGATCTATAAGAGAAGACGAGGTGTAGATGGAAAGGTGCAGACCTTTAAGACTAGACTCAAGGCAAAGGGTTATACCTAGATCGAGGGAGTGGACTATGAGGAAACTTTCTCACATGTTGTCATGTTGAAGTCTATCAAGATACTCCTGTCCATAGTCACATTTTATGATTATGAGATATGGAAAATGGACATTAAGACTACCTTTCTTAATGGTAATATTGAGAAGACCATCTACATGGCTCAACCAGAGGGGTTCATTGTTTCAGATCAAGAGCAAAGAGTTTGCAAGCTTAATAGGTCCATTTATCGGCTGAAACAAGCGTCTAGATCGTGGAACATTAGATTTGATAGTGTGATCAAATCATTTGACTTTGATCAAAATGTCGATGAGCCTTATGTTTACAAGAAAATCACGAACAACTCAGTAGCTTTCTTGGTACTGTATGTGGATGATATCCTACTCATTGGGAATGATGTAGGTTTTCTGGCTGACATTAAATCGTGGCTAGCCACCCAATTCCAAATGAAAGATCTAGGAGAGGTGCAATATGTTCTAGGGATCCAGATCATTCGAGATCGTACACACAAGAGGTTGGTCTTGTCTCAGGCATCGAACATTGACAAGATATTGATCAGGTACTTGATGCAGCATTCCAAGAGGGGTTTATTACCCTTCAGGCATGGAATTGTTTTGTCTAAGGAACAGTGTCCTAAGACACCTCAAGAAGTTGAGGAAATGAGATGGATTCCCTATGCTTCGGCTGTTGGAAACCTTATGTATGCAATGTTATGTACTAGATCTAACATTTACTATGCAGTAGGGATTATCAGTTATTATCAGTTCAATCTAGGATTAGATCACTAGACGGTGGTCTAAACGATTCTCAAGTATCTTCGAAGAACGAGACTATATGCTCGTGTATGGAGATAAGGATTTGATCCTTACAGGATACATAGATTCTAACTTTCAGATTGATAGAGATTCTCAAAAATCAACATCAGGGTTAGTGTTCACTCTGAATAGAGGGGCTGTAGTTTGGCGAAGCATCAAGCAAGGATGCATCATGGACTCCACTATAGAAGTCGAATACGTAGCCACTTGTGAAGCTGCTAAAGCTGTCTCTTATACACATCTAGATGTGTATAAGAGACAGGTTCAAGGGTCATCTGGAGAGTCTGGGTCTACAGGACATGCGGCACTTTGTCTAGCGCAAGTGGGAGATGATACTGGGGTATATAGTATGCCCTAGTTTATTGTATATTGTACTATTTTCATGTATTGTACATTAGTCTCCTGAGCCATTAGGACAAATGGAAGATTGTTGGGATTGGTGTCCTAATTCTCTCAGTGGTCTTGTAGTTTGTAAACTTTTTGTACATACATTGTTATTAATAAAATAAGTGTTATTTTATTTGCATTTACTCATATCCAATAAACTAAGATCCATGATTATTTCATGTAACTTAAGCATGTATGTGAGACATATAAGTGGATCATGCCTTAATTCTGAAAATTTAAAATTTGGGAACCAAAACTTGGCTCTGATACCACATGTAGGTTTGTGAAAATCCTAGATGAAAACGAGATAATAAAATTCAGTAACCTAAATATGCATTCTACAAAAGAAAAAAAAATTGCAGCATACTTCAAACTTTAAAGAAGAAGAGAAAAGGTTTAAGAAAAATGCTAACCCTTGAAGTCCAAAAAACTTCACAAAATCATCTACAAACAGTCACGATCTCTTCCTGAATCAACACCAAATCACAGCAATTCCACTGAATAATTTGTTGGGCACCATCATAAGAGAAACCTTTGTATTCCCTTTAAGGTTGAGAATTGAAGACAGAGTTGTGGGTTTCCTTTAATGTTTTAGGGAGAGAGTTAGAGATGAGAGGAATTGCTCGAGCAAAATGGTTTGTGTAACACACACACATACACACCCACGCACATGTTGAGATTGGTGTCCTAGATCTCCCAGTTGTCTCGTAGTTTGTAAACTTTTTGTACACACATTATTATTAATAAAATAAATGTTATTTTATTTGCATTTACTCATATCCAATAAACTAAGATCTGTGGTTATTTCATGTAACTTAAGCATGTATGTGAGACATACAAGTGGATCATGCCTTAAGTAATAACCTAAATGGTCTGTAGTATAAGGATAAATGAGGGATACCTTATCCTAGTGACACTACGAATATGGACCGCTTTGTAAATATTTACAAGTGTTGTAAAGTGCAACAAATGGTCTGATCCTGACCATTCATGTGGACATGTGAGCGGAGGTGTCCTATACAAAGATTTTGTATAAGATCGGACCACAAGATGATTAGTCTCTTTATATAACATCGTTGATAATTGAGACTTACATCTCACTAAAATGACCATACGTGATATGACCTTAATTCTGAGTGTTTTGGGAACTCTTGCCTATGAGGGCGGTTCTTTGATTAGTATGGATGAGAGTGACCAAATTGCCAACTCAACAAGCTTACCTTTTTAGGGTTTGGTCTAATTGGGGAGTTGGGAACTAAGTTACACAAGATGGAATTCACTCCTTCCCTGAAGCAAGGGTAAGTAGATAAATTGCTCCCTTAAGGGCTGATTTCGGGTTTTGAACATAGTAGCCACACCCTCTCTTTGGAAAAGAGGAATCAGTCATAGTAGGACTATAACTTATTGTTCATTAGAGGAATCAGTGGTACTTAAGGAGTTAGATGTAACTACAGGGGCAAAACGGTAAACTGGCCCACCTGTACTTACGAGCGATTTGTGAAAGGTTATCGCACTGTTGATTTATTAGATGGACACAGAAATATATATGTAGTGAGAAGAGTGCAGTTGTCGGTCTTTAGTGGAGTGCCCGACAGTTAACGGATGGTAGATCTCGTGACTAAAGAGTTTAATCAGTTATTCATGTACTGTTGGAGTTTCAAGCTACAAGTCCATGAGGTCCCCTTAGTAGCTCAACGGGTTCACGTTGAGAATCAAATTTTAGGTTAGTTTGAAGTGTTCAAATTAACAAGAGAAAATTCAATTATATGTGATATAATGGTGTGATGTATTAGATACATTAAATGGAGAAATTAATATAAATATGATTTATATTAAGTACCATAAAATAGAAAATGAACTATGGTTTCTATGTTTCATATGATGAAATATTAAAACTATAGGTTATAAATATAATATGATAAGTTGGTTATCATAGTTATTTATAATATATTAATTATATGATAATTAATTCTTTTTCTCTAATAAGCGATTTGAGTGGGAGGTTATTGGAAGTTTTATGGTAACCGTGAGATAAAAGGAAAATTGTTTTTCAAAATTATAAGATGATTTCATTCGAAAATTCTCACAGAAAAAGACTATCAAGTGAAAATAGTTTTTATTAAACGTTAGCCGTTGAAAGCATACACGTCGCTTAGAGTTGACTATATGATGGTTACTCGTTGATCGTTGCTCCACGATCAAGTAGCCTAGTCTATGCGATAGGCTTCATTTACTAAACGATCGAGTACATCATCTTTGTGGTAGACGGTGTTCATATCTCCCACTTAATCGATCGTCTACTCGATCGAATACCTCCTATCTTCCTCAAGCCAAGATCATACAGAGCCCACAACTTCTGGATTCTAATACCGAGAATACCAAGGTAACACTTGTGGTGGTGTTCTACATCTGCTCATGAATTGAGTTGGGCTTGATTAGGTTTGAGGAGCATTCAGGTGGCTGTGTTCATGTTTCGTGCTGTTGGCTATTCCGATCGTTGTGTTCGAGTGCATTGTTGGACGCATAGGAGACTAATCAAGGGATACTTAAAGAATGATTCTTCAAAGGTACGCATACCCTATTCCTTGAATCTTATGATAGCATGCTGTAATCTCTGTTTATGCATAATCTATTAGTTTCCGGTTTAACTGTAATTGGTTGTGTTCAATCTGAATGGAATTTGGAACGATTCACTTTCGCTGCTCATGGAGACCCTCTGTATAGATTTCCTTCAATATATATATCATAACTACTTTATTATATATATAACATATATCAAACTATATGTCATATCTAATATAACATATAACCTATAGTTTATATTACATCAAATATAATATAACCTATGGTTTGAAAATCTCTCAATATCTTATGGTATCTAATGTGAATCAAATTCATATTAAATTTAATTATATGAATTCAATTCATATAATTAATATTTGAATCATATTCAAATATTTATTTCATCTCAAAGAAACTTTATATTATAATGTATCATATACATTAGATTAATTATATCACATATAATTAATTTAAATTAATTATATCATATATAATTAATTCCCTCAGTTAATTTGAACATTTCAAATTAATCCAAAATTAATTTGATTCTCAATCATCCCAATTGAGTTACAGAGGGGACCTTATGGACCTATAGATTAAAGCTCCAATGGTACTTGTGTAATTAATTAAACTACTTTAATTAAATTACTGAACATCCATTAACCGTTGATCACTTCATTAAAGAATGACAATTGCACTCTTCGCACTACAAATATATTTTTGTGTCCATTAGATATAACCAGTTAACAGTGGGATGGCCCTTCACAAATTGTTCGTAAGTACAGTTGGGCCAAAATTACCATTTTATCCCTGTAGTTACATTTAACTCCTGAAGTACCACTGATCCCTCTAATAAACAATAAGTCATAGTCCAACTATGACCAAACCCCTCTTGGTCCAAGAGAGGGTGTAGCACCACATTGTTCAAGACTCGGAATCTGCCATTAAGGGAACCATTTATCTAATTACCCTAACAATAGGGCATGAGTGAATTCAATCTTGTGTAGTTGTGTTCTCAGCTCCCCAATCAGAATCCCCAAAATAGTAGGTATATTGAGTCGGCGAAATGGTCACTCTCACCCATGTAGATCAAAGAACTGCTTTCATAGGTAGGAGTTCACAAATCACTCAGAATTCAGGTCACGTCACCTATGGTCATCCTGGTAAAATGTAAGTCTCTACTATTAATGGTGTTATATAATGAGACTATTCATTTTGTGGTCCAATCTTATACAAACTTTTTTGTATAGAACACCCATGCTCACATTCCTCTACATGAATGATTAAGATCAGATCATTTCTAGAACTTTACAAAAATTGTAACATCTACAAAGCGGGTCGTATTCGTAGTGTCACAAGGATAAGATACCCAGCCTTATCTATCTACTACAGACCGTTGAGGTTATCACTTAAACAAAATCCCCCTGTGTCTCTATATATGTTTATGTTGAGTTTTATGTCCTAAAACTTGTGGTATGTAAACAATTGAGCTTATTCTAAAAATTCAATAAAAGTGTTATTGAATAGATCTATTACTTGAATAGAAATCCAATAAACCTAAAAGCCCCTTGACTATTGGATGAGTACTTGAACTTTATGTGGAGACATAAAGGTGGATCAGGTTTGAGTAAATAATCAAAATGATCTATAGTACATGGATAAGGTTGGGTACCTTATTCTGGTAACACTATTGGATGCGGCCTACTCTGTAGTTGTTACAATGAGTTGTAAAGTGCTACAAACGAAGTAATCCTAATTCGTTCATATTGGACATGAGGAGTAAGGGTGTTCTTGTGCAAAAGAGTTTGTACAAGATTGGACCACAAAATGAGTCACTCTTACTTTATAACACTATTTACTGTTTAAGACTGACTATTTCAAAGCGATGACCTAGGTAACTTGACCTTAATCCTGAGCTAACTATGAACTCTTGTTTATCTGGGATTGCCTTTAGATTTTCATAGGTGAGGATTGGTTCAACAGTGCCGGCTCAATATGACTGCCATTTCAGGGGTAAAACTGGATAGATAGCTGGGGACATAGGGTGCAAGAGGGAATTCACTCTTACCCGCTTCAGAGATAGTAGAGAGGTTGTTCCCTTAAATGTTGATTTTGGGGCTTGAATAAGGGATCCCGCCCTCTTATTTGGTATGAGAGGGACTCAGTTTTGTGATTGGATCACAAAATAATTGTTCATTAGGGGATCAGTGGGGACTTAAGGAATAAGAGGTAATTTCGGGGGTAAAACAGAGATTTGACCGAGTCGTTATTACGAACAACATATGAAGGGTTAACTTATAATCATGGTTATATCGAGTGGATATAATATATCTACAGTGAGGGGACTTCAACTATGGGCTTTAATGGAGTGACCCATTAGTTAACGAATGGGGGTTACATCGGTCTAATGAGTTTAGCCGATTAATCTCGGATCATTGGAGCCCATGATCTGTAGGTCCATGAGGTCCCCCTACTAGCTCAGAAATGGATTAGCTTTAGAGTAGCGTGGTAAGTTAATTTGAAACATTCAAATTAGAATAAAACTGAATTGGAGAAAATATATTTAAATATGATTTAAATATATGAAGATGAATTTGTGTAAAAATTAATTTAATATTAGACATTAAATTAATTAGAATTATTTAAATTGTTTAAATAATNAAATTAATTTATGAAATTAATTTTTTAAATTAATAAATTTTGATTTTAGAAATAAAATATGATTTTAAAATCAATTTTGGATTTTTGAAAAATGAAAAAAATTATACAAAACTTGAAAAATGGGGTTTTCAAGTCATCTTCAAAGTTGCTTACAAAGAACCCACCACCTCTTCTTTGGTTTACTCTAAGCATGAGTTGCATCCCATGCAACACATCTTTTTGCATGATAGTCTGCAATATATTGAAGAGATTGGAGTGAAGAAATGAGGATGAACCGATTTTTTTTTTTGCTGAAAAATTCGGATGAAGAAGGTGTTCTTCAATGGGTTGGTTCAGTGAGCTTTCTCCATATTCCCTTTGATTTCAGTTTATTTTGAGTCCCACAACTCAATCTAGAGCACCAAGAGAATAGTAGGGAAGATCTTGTGGTGGGCTACACAAGGATTTGAAAGATTTTGCAGCTGAAAATGGAGATTTCATTGGTTCGGCCAAAGTATGTTCTTGAAATCCATTAAACTCTATTTTTAGCATGTTTCTTTTCAACCAAAATAAATGAATTAGAATGCTTATGGATCATGTTCCCTTCCGCTATGTGTTGGTGTTGATCCAACAATTGGTATCAGAGAATCTTATAAGCATTCAGTTCGGATTAATTCTGATTTGGTGGGGGTTTTGTATGAAAATATGAAATTGCTGTAATGATATGGTTTTTTTAGTTTTGGCCTTTAATTTCTCTTTGATTTCCCATTTAAACTTGTAATTGGATCTTATTTGATGAGCTTTAATGTCTTTCTAAGAGTCTGTAATTTATTTGGAGTCATTAGAGTTGAAATTAAGCTGTAATTCGAAGAAACAAGCAAATAGGCCGAATTGCAGATTCCAGACGATCAGCCTCTGTTCATATCGTCGTTGAGCTTCAGTAGCTAAACGATCGTTTAGCTTCAGCGTTAGACGATATAAAGGAAAAGCTAAACGATCGTATAGCTTCGTGTGTTAATCGTTTAGGTGTTGTGCGCTAGACGATCGTCTACCTTGGGAGCTAAACGATGTGTTGTATTGCTATACAATGGCACTACACGATCGTGTAGCTTCAAGTGGGAGCTAAGCGATGCAGTGAAGAGCTATGTGATGGCGCTGAGCGATCATTTACACGATTGTTTACCTTTGATCGGGAGCTAAGCGATGCAACGAAGAGCTATACAATGGCATTGAGCGATCGCTTACACGATCGTTTACCTTTGTTCGGGAGGTAAGCGATGCGGCGAAGAGCTATGCGATGGTGCTAAGTGATCGTTTACTTATAAGCAGCAGCTGAGCGATGCATCGATTGCTATGCGATAGCACTAGGTGATCACTTACCTTGGGCGTGCGCTAAACAATCAAGACGCAATGGTGAACGATGGAGCTATGCGATAGTGTTTGACACTAAGCGATCGTGTAGCTTCCTCCGGCGGTAGACGATGACACTATACAATAGAAGGAAAACACTATACGATCGTGTAGCTTTGTTAAATGATAGGCATTGGTTGCGAAATGAGCAAGCAAACACTAAACAATCAAGCCAAAAGCATGACGATGGTCGTCAATGCTAAACGATCTAACTTAGCGAGATTTTGAGCGAAAGCAAGATCAGCCAGTTTCGCCGGTTCTCTTGAGGTTTGGTTCGGTCCAGCTTCAAATGGTTTATGGTTAGTCCGGTTTAGTCTCTGTTGGTCCGGTTCAGATGATTCGGGTCCGGTTCAAGCGGTTCGAGCGGTGTTGAAGCTGTTTTTTTTGTAATAGTTAGGCTTTTGCTTGCTTGTTTTTTGCAAAACTAAAACCATATCAGTACGTGTTTAATTATTTATGCATTGGATGTATGTTATAATTAAATAAATCTTGTATGTGCATATAGTATGCCATTTAGATTTAAAATCCCACCATAGGAAGCATGCACATGCATTGAAAGTATGTTATAATTTTTATAATATTTAGTGTGCATGTTAGGGTTTCTTGTATTTAATATAAGTGTTATATTAGATATTGAATGTCTGTATGTTGTGGATGTTTAGCATGTCCAAAGTTTTATAAGCTGATATAAAATTGGATTAGACAATTAAAATCCATAACGAAGAACAACTGCATGCTCACGTAGGTTAACCACTTGTTTTAATTAGTTAAAATCGATCGTTAAACTTGTAAAACTAGGGTTACAAACTCAACCGGTATATAATCCTGTCAAAGGTTGGGGGTATTTACGTTGACGGTCTACGGAACACCTCCTACCTCGGGATTATGTCCGAATAATTGAGCGTTGGTAATCAGTTTTATGAGTATCCGTGAGCAATGTGAGGTAATAAAAGTGTTTATCACCTAGACATCATAGGTTTAAGTCCATTTATAAGAGTTATACATGGATAAACCACATAGACTTAGGGTTATTTTTAATTAGTCGGAAAATAACCTAAGTATGTAGTTACTCAAACATTAGAACTCTTCAGTGATAGTGAATAACTTCTATATGATAGAGTTATTAGAAAACTTCAGCGGGAGATTAATAACATGCGCGATATCTTATTCTTAGCTCTCGCATCCCTAAGAGTTCACAGTCTGGATTTAAGCGGTACTTCGTGTCACCCTGGAAGTGACCTCCCTACGGAGAGTATTTTTTAGCTTAAATTTAGATTTTGGTGAATAAGGGGAAGTTGTTCGAACAGAAATCAAGTGTATGATTTCAACTGCCACGTCTCCACATACACACCGTGAGATTCATATGAAGCTTCGTGTCACCCTGGAAGTGACCTCCCTACGGAGAGCGGATGCATGCATCAATACCAAAGTGAATAGAGGAAGTAGTTCATAGCAAGTGGGTGAAGGAAATGTGTCAACATATCCTACGGTCTCCTCCATTAGTCTGAACCGTGAGATTCTTATGTTGCGCTTGCTGGTTAGCTTTAAGCGGCCCTTTGCTAGTCGTTTAACGACGGCTATCTCTACGGAGGGTTGTAACATAGGATTCGAAACAACGTAGGCTTCAGTAAAATGAATAGGGTTTTATAGTTCCGTCTTGGGTATTGTTTTCCATTTCAGAGTGATACTCATACCGTTCTATAAGATTCGAAAATGGCGGGTCTACACTTACAAAATTATTAAGTGTTAATAATGTCTGACCAAAAGCAGTATCTAAATGACTATCAGAATATAAGTTATTCTGGAGGTAGTATTTACTCAAGTATGTCTTGATATAGTATCATTGCAAAAGAATAATCTTGGGTAAATTAGTAAAATTGCTAAAACTTGATTGGATATTTAATTTCAGAATGAAAAGTTCATTAGTACAAGTGTTGGCAATAGATAAATTTATTGGGGATAATTATGTGAATTAGAAATCAAATTTGAACATGATACTTGTGATAGACAATTTATGGTTTGTCTTAACTGAGGACTGTCCTCCCATTCCTAGCTCTAACATAAATCGAAATGTTCGGGATATATATGACAG
Source organism: Benincasa hispida (assembly GCF_009727055.1). Lineage (NCBI taxonomy): Eukaryota > Viridiplantae > Streptophyta > Magnoliopsida > Cucurbitales > Cucurbitaceae > Benincasa > Benincasa hispida. Next base: position 36,431,145 of record NC_052358.1, on the reverse strand, counting down.
ATGGGTCAAGGCTAATGATATAGCCCGTGCTTATATCCTCGCCAGCTTGTCTGATGTGTTGACAAAAGAAGCATGAGGATATGAGTACTGCTAAAGAGATTATGGAATCTCTGCGAGGGATGCCATTAAGTACATTTACAACAGTCGCATCAAAGTGGGAACCAATGTTTATGAACATATCCTGGACATGATGATCCACTTTCATATGGCAAAAGTAAACGGTGTTGTCATGAACGAGAGAAGTCAAGTTGGTTTTATTCTAGAATCTCTTCTAAAGAGTATTCTACAATTTTGAATGCATTAATGAATAAAATTGGACTACTCTACTGAATGAGCTACAGGCTTACCAGACAATGTTGAGAATAAATGGTCTGGTGCTAGAAGTAAATGTTACTATTACCAAGAAGAGAGGAATGTCCTCCAAGCCTGAAGTTTCTTCTTCTTCAAAGAGTAAGAATATTCTTGTGAAGAAAGGCAAAGGGAAAGGGAAGAAGAAGCCTACTGGATTAAAAGGCAAAGATAGCGCTGCAAAGGGAAATTTTTCCACTGCAACGATAAAGAGCACTAGAGGAGACACTGCCCTCAATATCTTGTCGAGAAGAGAGCAGAGAAAAGGTAACCAGGCTAACTTGACCCTGGGACCATTTGCTCAGCTCATCCAGTGGGAGAAGTTGCTACTTGTTTTTAACTGTTAAAACTTGTATAGAACAAATTGTATATACTTTTTGGATAAATAAAATGTTCATTTTCAAAAAATTATGTTTGTTCTAGTAACCTCTGTTGAGAATCAAATTGTTAAAAGCCATTTGTAGATATTCAGATATCTAACTGGCTAGTTCAAAGTATAAAAAGTTTAAAGATTTCTAGATCGACTGTTAACAAAGAGTTATTGAGACAGGTCAGATGCATCTTGCTCAAAGAGTTAAGAGTACCTCAATGTAGTGGGAGGAAAGTGTGCTTCCTGGCCATTATTGAGATTAAGATGCAATCCCCTTATAGTTTTATCAAAATTCTATTGTATACTAAAATGTTTACAATAATCATCTCAGCTAAAGTGTTTGAGAATTACCTAGTAGGACTAGGAATACCAGATAACCTAGGGCAAGTGGGAGAAATATCGGGTATAGAGATACCGAATGGTAAAAGATGGGTATGGGATACCCTAATTTATTGTATTTCTCTATAAAACTCAGAAACTTAGTCTTATACATCAAATGTATAAGTTACCACTGGAGTTTTAGTCCAAATGGGAGTTTGTTGGGTTTTATATCCTAAAACTCGTGGTATGTAAACAATGGAGCTTATTCTGAAAATTCAATAAAGGTGTAATTAAATAGATCTATTACTTGAATAGAAATCCAATAAACCTAAAAGTCCCTTGACTATTGGATGAGTACTTGAACTTTATGTGGAGACATAAAGGTGGATCAGGTTCAAGTAAATAGTCAAAATAATCTATAGTACATGGATAAGGTTGGGTACCTTATTCTGGTGACACTATTGGATACGGCCTGCTCTATAGTTGTTACAAGGAGTTGTAAAGTGCTACAAACGAAGTGATCCTAATTCGATCTTAGAACTTGTACATTCGAACATTTGTGGTCCCATGAATGTTAAGGTAAGAGAATGGTTTGAATATTCCATCACATTCACTAATGATTATTCAAGGTTTGGGTATAATTACTTAATGCAACATAAGTCTGAAGCCCTTAGAAAACTAAAGGAGTATAAGGCTGAAGTTGAAAATGCATTAGGTAAGACAATTAAAATACTTCTATCTAATCAAGGTGGAGAGTATATGGATTGAAATTCCAAAACTATTTGATAGAACATGAAATTGTATCCCAACTCCCAACACCTTGTACACCTCGGCAGAATGGTGTATCAGAAAGGAGAAATTGAATCTTGTTGGACAGGGTTCGATCTATGATGAGTTTCTCTCCCTTACCTGACTCGTTTTAGGGTTATGCAGTAAATATTGCAACCTACATTTTGAATTAAGTTCCATACAAGAGTCTTTCTAAAACACCTTTGGAGTTATGGAATGGCCGTAAAGGTAGTTTACACCATTTATGGATTTGAGATTGCCTAACACATATGCTTGAGGCTAATCCTAAGAAATTGGAACCTCATTCAAAATTATGCCTATTTATAGGCTATCCTAAAGGAACAAGATGCGATTACTTCTACGATCCTACAGAAAATAAAGTGTTTGTGTCGATAATGCTACATTTTTAGAAGAGGACCACATTAAGGAGCACAACCATCCAATAATGTAGTATTAAATGTGCGTGCCAGCAAAACTACTGAACCTTCAACAAAAGTTGTTGAAGAGCCAAGTACATCAATAAAAATTATTGATGTTGGTTCATCTAGTAGGTCACATCCACCTCAACCGTTGGGGGAGCCTCGACGTAGCAAGAAGGTTACAAACCTGCCTATTCTTATATGGGTTTAATAAAAACCCTAGCCGCCATATCTAATGGTGATGTTGAGGATCTATTGTCCTATAAAAAGGCAACGGATGATGTAGACAAAGATGAATGGATCAAAGCTATGGATCTCGAAATGGAGTCTATATACTTCAGTTCGGTCTGGATCTTGTAGATCAACCCGATGGGGTAAAACCTATAGGTTGTAAATGGATCTGCAAGAGAAAAAGGGGTGCAGATGGTAAGGTGCAAACCTTTAAAGGTAAATTAGTGGCAAAGGGTTATATCCAAGTTGAGGGAGTTGACTATGAGGAGACTTTCTCGCTTGTTGCCATGTTAAAGTCTGTCTGGATACTCCTGTCTATTTCTACATGTTATGACTATGAGATTTGGCAAATGGATGTAAAGATTGCCTTTCTGAATGGCAATCTTAAAGAGACCATCTATATGCGGCAACCAACTGGATTCATAACCTAAAGTCAAGAGTAAAAGGTTTGCAAACTTAAATCAGTCCATTTATGGACTGAAACAAGCTTCTTGATCTTGGAATATAAGGTTTTATATTACGATTAAATCTTATAGCTTTGATCAAAATGCGGATGAGCCTTTTGTTTACAAAAAAAATCATCAACAGTTTAGTAGCTTTCTTAGTATTGTACGTAGATGATATTCTACTCATTAGAAGTAATGTAGGTCTATTGATTGACATAAAATAATGGCTGACGACCCAATTTTAAATGAAATATTTGGGAGAGGCACAGTTTGATCTAGGTATTCAGATCTTTAGAGATCAAAAGAATAAATCACTGGTCTTATCCCAGGCATCATACATTGACAAGATGCTTGTCAAGTATTTGGTGCAAAACTCCAAGAGAGGTTTGCTCCTTTTTAGGCATAAAGTTGCTTTGTCCAAGGAATAGTGTCCTAAGACACCTCAAGAAGTTGAGGAGATGAGACGGATCCCCTATGCAATGATGTATTCGATGTTATATACTAGACCTGATATCTGCTATGCAGTAGGGATAGTCAGTAGATATCAATCTAATCTAGGATTAGATCACTAGAATGCCGTTAAAACCATCCTCAAGTATCTTAGGAGAACGGGGGACTATATCCTCATGTATGGGTCTAAAGATTTGATCCTTATAGAATACACTACATCTGATTTTTAAACTGATAAGGATTCTTGGAAATTCACTTCAGGATCAGTGTTTACTCATAATGGAAGAGTTGTTGTCTATAGAAGCACCAAGCAAAGGTTCATTTCTAACTCAATCATTGAGGCAGAATATGTAGCAGCATGTGAAGCTGCCAAGGAGGTTGTCTAGCTTGGGAAATTCTTGACTGATCTAGAAGTAGTTCTAAACATGTCAAAGCCTATTACCCTTTATTCTGATAGTAGTGGTAGGGTGACCAATTCTAGGGAGCCTAGAAGTCACAAGCGTGAGAAGAACATTAAGTACAACTATCATCTGATACGGGAGATTATGCATTGAGGGAACATGATCGACACGTAGATAGATTTGGCGCACAACGTTGCTAATCCATTTACAAAGGCCCTAACGGCTAAGATGTTTGAGGGTCACCAAGAGAGTTTGGGTCTACGAGACAGGCCGCATCTAGTCTAAGGCAAGTGCAAGATTTTGACTGGGTCGTATTATATGCCCTAGTTTCTTTTTTTTTTTTTTTTTATGTGTGTGTACTGTTATAATAGTTTAACTTTTATAATGTACACTCTACTAGCTTTAGGACAAATGAGAGATTGTTAGGGTTGATGCCCTAGATTTCGTGGGTCTTGTAGTATGTAATTGTACTGTTTAAACAATTTACTTATCTAATAAAATAAGTGGTATTTTATTTGACATTTATTAGCATTAACCCACAAAACCAATAAACTAAGATCCAAGGTCATCTTTTGTAACTTAAACATATATATGGAGACATACAGATGGATCATGTTTAAGTGGTACCCTAAATGATTTGTAGTAGATGGAAAACGGTCCACTTTGTAGTTGTTACAATATTTGTAAAGTGCTACAAATGATCTGATTCTGATCATTCATGTGGAGACATGTGAGTAGGGTGTTCTATAGAAAGAGTTTGTATAAGACTGGACCATGAAATGAATAGTCTCTATATAACACTATTGATATAAGAGACTTACATTTCACCAGAACGACTATAGGGGACTTGACCTGAATCGTGAGTGAATGGTGAACTCCTGCCTATGAAGGTGGTTCTTTAATCTACATGAATGAGAGTGGCCAGTTTTACCGACTGAATATGCCTACTGTTGGAGTAAAGAATATGCAAGCGAAATCAATTTGGATCCAAAGCACTCTTATTATATTAGTTTTTAGGATTAAACATGCTTGTTTAAAACTGTAAAACATAGTTTGTGAAGCAAACCTTGATGCTCAAAATTGAACCAATCCTTTGGATTTTTTTATCATGAACACTTCGTGGACCACCATTGGAGTCTTTCTCGCTATTTCTGGCCTTAGAACGGATTGTGAGATTCAAGTTCGTGATGAATTTGAAGGAAAAACAGAGTTTGAGAATGATTGGTGTTGTGTACTTTGAGAGAAAGTTTTGGCTTCACAAGCCAGCAAGAAGAACAAAATCTCATCAAACTCTCTTCTATTTAAAGAAGAAAACATGGAAAATTAAATTCATCTCAAAGTGACGCATAAATTATTAAAATTGAGTGGGATTATATGTGTTTCAAAATAGTGTAATGAAAGTGATTTTGGGCAAAATACACCAAAAACCACTTTTGAATTTTCATTAATTTTAAATAAGATTAATTCAATTAATTAATCTTAAATAAAATTAATTTCAATCTAATGTTTAAATAAAACTAATTCTAACAATTAATTTTAAATAAAATTAATAATTTATTAATTAAAAAATTTAATTAATAATATTAATTTAATAACAAATATTAAATTAATAATTAACACCAATTTTGACCATGAATCTCTATTCATGTATTTGAACTTTAAACCATTTTTAAAATTTCCAACTCTACATATTGTTTTAATTCCTAATTAAACAATAAGTCGTTAAGTATATCAAATATAATTAACGCTTACTCCCTAAATAAAATTTGAACGTTTCAAATTTTCTCAACACGTTGTTCTAAGGTTTAGTCCAATATGTGCTAGTAGAGGGACCTAATGGATCTACAGATCATGAGCTCCAACGATCCATAATTAACTGACTAAACTTTTTTACCTTGTTAACCAACAATCTTTAATTACCAGGACACTCCACTATAGCCCAGTAGTTGCACTCTCATCACTATAGATATATGTTTGTCCACTCGATATAACCATGATTAGTATGTTGATCCTTCATAGGTTGTTCATAATTACACCTGGGTCAAAATTATCATTTCACCCCTGTAATTACATCTTGTTCCTTAAGTCATATTGATCCTCTGATGAACAATCGGTTTGTGGTCCAACCATCAAATCAAGTCCCTTTCGAGCCAATGAGAGGGTGAAGCCCCTTATTCAAGACCCAGAGTCAGCACTTAAGTGAAAAACCCATCTACTGTCCCTAAAATTAGGTAGGAGCGAATTCCATCTTGCAAGACTATGTCCCTAACTATTCACTTGGTCTTACCCCTAAAATTGTAGGCTTATCGGGTCAACGAAGTTGGGCCACTCTCACCATGTAGATTAAAGGATAATCCTGAAGAAACAAGAGTTCATAGTTAGCTCAGGATTAAGATCAAGTTACCTAGGTCATCGTATTGAAATAGTCAGTCTTAAAAGTAACTGGCATTATAAAGTAAACGTGACTATTTTGCGGTTCGGTCTTATGTAAACTCATTGCATAGGATGCCTTCAGTCACATGTCTTTACATGAACGATTCAGGATCACATCGTTTGTATCAAATACAAAGTGGGTCACGTCTATAATGTCCCAGGATAAGGTACCCAACCTTATCCATATATTATAGAATGTTTTGGCTATTTACTCGAACTTGATCCACTTTTATGTCTCTATATATAGTTCAAGTATTCATGTCATAGCCAAGGGTTCTTAGTTTATTGGATTTAGGATTCTTAAATGCAATTCACATATTCAATAACATCTTTACTGAATAAACCTCAATAACAACTTTATTATAAAGCAGAATTCATATTTTGTTTACAAACCACGAGTTTTAGGACATACCCAACAAACTCCCACTTGGACTAAAAATCCAATGGGGCACTTACATATAATGTTGAGTGTGAGAAAAAAAAAACATAAATATAATAAACTAGGGCATCATATACCCATGGCTTCTCCCACTTGCCCTAGACTTACATAACTCGTAATCCTAGGTTCACTAAATGACCCTCAAACACTTTAGTCGTGAGGGCCTTACGGATAAGTAATGTTGTGCTCCGAGGCTATCTATTTGATGATCACGTCTTCTCATTGCACAATCTCCCTGGTGAGATGATATGCGCTCAATGTGCTTCCCACTCTTATGGCTTCTAGGTTCTTTAGAATTTACAACTATGCTACTGTTATCATAATATAGGGTGATAGGCAGATGTATATTTGGAACCACTTCTAAATCTATTAAGAACTTCTTAAGCCATACAATTTCCTTTACCGCTTCATATGCAGCTACATACTCAGCCTCCATGGTGGAGTCAGTAATATAACCTTGCTTTATACTCCTCCAAACTACTGCTCCTTCATTTAGAGTGAACATTGATCTCGATGTAAATTTTCTTGAATCTTTATCAGTTTGAAAATCAGAGTTAGCGTATCCTGTAAGGATCAGATCCTTAGCATATACACGAGCATATAGTCTTTCGTTCTCCTAAGATACTTGAGGATATTTTTAACAGCAGTTCAATGATCATATCTTGAATTGGACTGATACCTACTGACTATTCCCATTGCATAGGACATGTCAGGTTGTGTACATAACATGACATACAGCAAACTGTCAACTCCTGATGCATAGGGAGTACGTCTCATATCCTCAACATCTTGAGGTGTCTTAGGACACTATTCTTTCTACAGATGAACTTTATGCCTGAAAGGTAACAAACCCTTCTTGGAATTCCACATCTTATATCTAGATAACATCTTATCTATATACAATGCTTGAGATAAGGCTATCGTTCTATTCTAGCAATTCCAAATGATTTGAAGTCCAAGAACATATTGATCCTCACCCAAATATTTCATTTGGAATTGGGTTGCTAGCCATTGCTTAACGTCAGTCGGGAATCCTACATCATTCCCAATAAGTAGAATGTTAGGAAGGCTACAGTGGATTTAACAATCTTCTTATAAATATAAGGTTCATCAATATTCTGTTCAAAGCCATAGGATTTGATCACGATGTAAAATCTTATATTTCAGGATCCAGATGCTTATTTTAACCCATAAATGGATTGTTTAAGCTTGCAAACCTTTTGCTTTTAACTCTGTTCAATGAACCTTTCTGGTTGAGCCATATAGATACTCTCTTCAAGATTGCCATTCAGAAAGGTTATCTTGACATCCATTTCCCAAATTTCAAAAAATAATAAAATGTGGCAATAGACACAAGTATTCTAATTGACTTTAGCATGCCAACGGGGGAGACGGCTTCTTCATAGTCTACCCCCTCTCTCTGGGTATAAACCTTTACCACCAGTCGAGCCTTAAAAGTTTGTACCTTACCAGCTTGGTCTCATTTCCTGTTGTAGATCCATTCATAACCAATAGGTTACCCCACTCGGTTGATCTATAAGTTTCCAAACCGAAGTGAAGTACATAAACTCCATTTCGAAGTCTATGGCTTTGATCCACTGGTCTCGGTCTACATCATTCATTACCTGTTCAAAGGTCAATGGATCCTCAATGCCATCATCGAGTATGATGACCTGAGTTTTTTTCAAACACATGTAATGGTTGGGCTGATGAACATCCTTTCCACTACATCAAAGCACTCTCAATTCTTGAGAAGGATGTGACTGACCAGAATTACAAGCTTCATCAACAACTTTCGTTGAAAGACCGGCTTGATCAACAACTCTTGTTGGCTTCTCTTTAGCTTCTTTGAAAATTTCAATCAATACTAGTTTACTGCGAGGTTGATGATCTCACATGTGGTCTTCCGCTAAGAAGATAGCATTTGTCGACATAAAGACTTTGTTATCTTGAGGATCATAAAATAGACCATCTTTCTTTTCTTTAGGGTATCCTATGAATAGCAATTTTGAACGACGTTCCAATTTCTTTAGGTTTTGCACCAATACATGTGCAGGATATCCCCAAATTTTGAAGTGATGTAAACTACCTTTACGCCCTCTCCACAACTCATATGGTGTTTTAGAAACAATTTTTTAAGGAACCATGTTCAAAATGTATTCAGTAGCCTCTACTGCATATCCCCAAAACGAATCAGGTAATTGAGCATAACTCATCATTGAACGAACCATGTCTAACAGGGTTCTATTTCTCCTTTTCGATACACCATTCTATTGAGGCGTACCGGGTGCTAAGAGCTAAGACTAGATTCCATGTTCTATCAAATAGTCATGAAATCTAAAGTCTATATACTCTCTACCTCGATCTAGTTGAAGTGTTTTAATTGTTTTACCTAAAAGGTTCTCAATCTTTGTTTTATATTCCTTGAACTTTTCAAGGGCTTCGTACTTGTGATGAGTTAGGTAAACATGGTCATACCTAGAATAATCATTAATAAAACTGATGAAATACCCTCATCGTGCTTTGACATTCATTGGACCACAAAGATTTGAATGCATGAGTTCTAAAGGTTCTTTGGCTCTAAGACCTTTTCCTGTAAAAGATCTTTTGGTCATATTACCCTCAAAGCAGAACTCACATAGAGGTGAAGAGTTTTCTTCTAACTGACTTAAGAGTCCACTCTTGACCAATCTCAATCCTATTGAGATTAATGTGGCCAAGCCTCAAGTGCCAAAGCTAAGTATTAGGAGAAACTTTTTGTCTTTTATTTTGAGTTTCAGCTGTTTTAAACATCTCAATATTTAAAATAACTTTGACCTTGGTTGGTCTTAACACATATAAGTTGTTCAAGTTTTGCAGACCTCTTGAGCTAACAAACACTTCGTTAACTTCAAAAGATACTTTGTACATTTGTTCTAACAAATAAGAGATAGATATTAGATTCTTTCTCAAAGTAGGAACTAAAAGTACATTTTCCAGTAAAATGAATCTATCCTCAAAAAACACTTCAAGTCTCCCACTACTTTAGCTAGCGACCTCTTCTGTTCCAACTTTGAGAATCGTCTCGCCTTTTCTAAGTTTCCATCAAGAACTAGTTCCTGAAAAGAAATACAAATATGGTTAGTGGCCCTTGAATCTAGTACCCAGGTAGAGTTATCATTCTCCACTAAATATGTTTTAACAACAAGTAAATAATATTCACCTTGTGTTGCTTTCTCAGCTTTCTTCTTGGCAAGATATTTTACGCAGTTATGTTTCCAGTGCCCATCTTCATTGCAGTGGAAACACTTTCCTTTGTCTGCAGCTTTTCCCTTGCTTTTATGGAGGAGCCTTACCTTTCCCTTTTCCTTTCTTTCTCATTTGAATACTCTTATTCTTTATAGTGGAAGATCTAGGCTTGGTTTATGAGGAATATCCCTTTTGGAACTTCTTCGAGGTAACAACATTTGTTTCCCCTTCTTGTCTTTTAGTCTTCATAAGAGACTGGTATTTCTAGAGCTAGTTTAAGAGAGTAGTAAGATTGTATTCAATCTTGTTCATCATCAAATTTGGACAGAACTATAGAAAACTCTTCAGAAGAGACTCCATGATGAAACTAATCAGACTTTTCTCATCAATGACAGTACCTCCGTTATATTGAAGCGGACCATCATATCCAGAACATGTTCTCAACAGAGGTTTCTTCCTTCATGCAGAAGTTGTAAACATAATTGAGAGCATCGTCCCTGACAGATGAGGACAGTTGTCCAAACATTGCCTGCAACGAATCAATGATCCCCTTAGCGGTAACCATGCTCTCATGTTTCTTAGCCATAACATTAGATATGATTACTAAGATATACATTAGGGCCTTTGATCCATTTATCATATGATTCCTGAACATTTCGATTTGTTGATAAGTCGGGATTCAGAGGACATACCTCTATTAAAATGAACCTAAGATTATTAAATACTAGTATCTTGTTTAAATTTTATTTCCATGGTGCATAGTTGTCTTTGTTTAATTTTTCAGAAGCGAGTAGTTGAACTAATGAGCTAGACATGCTAAAAAAAATAAACAATTTCTATTAGTGAATTGCTATTAAATCCAATTAGGTTTTAGCAAAAGTAATAATGTACCCATATGATTTATTAATTTTGCAACAATACTTAAGTGAGCCAGAATAACCGCTAATTACTACACACTGAATGAAGACTTTCTTGACTAACATTAATACTAGAATAACTCTTATTCCTATAGCATTTAGTTATCGCTCGTTTGGTTAAAAGTTTATTAACACTTAGAAATTCCTGTAAGTATAACCTTACATTTTCAGATCCCATAGATCGGTCCCAATAAGCTACTGAATGGAAAGACAATGCTGAGAACAGGCCTAAGAGAGCCTATTCATTTATGAAGTTTGTGTTGTTTCGATCTTTATGTTACGCCCTCCGAATGGGTGGTCGTTCTAGTACGACACGCAGGCAGAACATAGAAATCTCACGGTGCAACCTAATGGAGAAGACTGTAGGATGTGTTGACACACTTCTTTCTCCCACTTACTATGAACTACTTCACCTATTCACCTTGCTATTGACCCATGCAAACACTTTTCGAGTAAAGGCCACACCTAGGTCGACATGAAGTTGAGTATTGATCTCACGTGTGAACTCTTAAGAACGTGAGAGTTAAAAGTAGTATATCATAATGTACCATTTTTCTCCCACTAAAGTGTTCTAGACGCTTTGAGTATATTTTTTACTTAGGTATATTCCGACTAACTAAATATATCCTAAGTCTAGGTGTTTATCCGAGTATAAATTTTATATTGGATTTAACCTACGATGTCTAAGTGATAAACTCTTTAAAACCTCACATTGCTCACGCATGCTCATAAAATTGGGTTAACCTAACTCAAGTACCGGCTCAATCCCCAGATAGCAGGTGTTCTATTAATCGTCAACTTAAGTACCTCTAGCCTTAGATAGGATCTTGCTGCATGAGTTTTCTTATAACCTTTGTTTTACAACTTATCGACCTATTTTACCTATTAAAAAAGGTTGTGATTGTTGATCCTATGTGAGCATGCAATTTTCTTTGTTATAGATTTTAAAAGTCTAATTCATTTTATAACACTTATAACTTTAGACAAAAACTATAACATACATCAAACATTTCATAAATTGAAATAACAATTTATATTAATTCTCATGAAATCCTATACATGTATATTATATATTATAATACTTATAACATACTTTCAATGCATGAAACATGCTTATCCTATGGTGAGATTTTAATCTATATGGCATACTTTATGCATAAACAAATTTAATTAATTAAAACATACATTCATAATGCATAATTAATTAAACCCAACTGATTTTGGCATCTTAGGTTATCAAACAATTAAATTATTACAATAATAATCGATAAACTGGCTTGAATCGCTCTCGAACACTTCAAACCAGCGTAAACCAAGTGGAAACGGCTTGAATAGGACCTGAAAGGCTTCAAATAGGGCATATCGGCTGGAATAGGGTTAAACTGAACCGAATCGATCTTGTTGAGATTTCTTCCCGTGTTCGCGTTTCTAGAAAAAATATGAACAGCGTTGCAACGTTGTTATATAGTGTTGCAACGCTTCACCTCAGGTCCCAGCTCCTTTTGTTTTGGCTTTGCTCCAAATTTCTTCAAAATACAACCTAATTTCATCTCTAATGACTCTAGCAAAGCAGACTCTTCCTCACACATTACAACCCATATACAAGTGGGAAATTACAATAATTTTAACAGAATGAAGCTTAATTTGATGCCAAACCAGTAATATATCCAACTTTAGCAACCATAACATTCACCTCATGAAATTTCACTCACCAAGCTTAAACTAATATAAATTGAGTCCTTAAAATATGCTCTGATACCAATTGTTGGAGTAAAGAACATGCAAGTGGAAGTAATTTAGATCTGAAGCACTCTAATTACATTAATTTTTGCATTAAACATGCTCGTTTAAAATTGTAAAAATAGAGTTTGTGAAGCAAACCTAGATGTAGCTTAAAATTGAAGCAATCCTTTGGATGTTTATTATGAACACTTCTTGGACCACCACTAGAGTCTTCCCCGCTATTCTTCGACCTTAGAATGGATTGTGGGATCCAAGTTCGTGATAGATTTGAAGGAAAAATAGAGTTCAAGATTGATTGGTGTTGTGTACTTTGAAAGAAAGTTTTAGATTCACAAGCCAGCAAGAAGAACCAAATATCAGCAAACTCTCCTCTATTTAAAGAAGAAAACATGCAGAATTAAATTCATCTTAAAATGAAACATAAATTATCAAAAATGGGATTATATGTGTAACGAAAGTGATTTTGGGCAAAATCCAACAAAACCCACTTTTGAATTTCCATTAGTTTTAAATAAGATTAATCAATTAATTAATCTTAGATAACATTAATTTAAAACTAATTTTTAAATAAAACTAATTCTAACAATTAATTATAAATAAAATTAATTTTAATCATTAATTAAACAATTTAATTAATTAACACCAATTCCAACCATGAATCCCTATTCATGTGTTTGACCTTTAAATCATATTTAAAATTTCCAACTCTCTATATTGTTTTAATTCATAATTAAACAATAAGTCGTTAAGTATATCAAATATAATTAACGCTTGCTCCCTAAATAAAATTTGAACGTTTCAAATTTTCTCATCACACTGTTCTAAGGTTTAGTCCGATATGAGCTAGTAGGGGGACTTAATGGACATACAAATCATAAGTTTCAACGATCCAAGATTAACCAACTAAACTCTTTAATCTAGTTAACCAAAATTCGTTAACTACCGGGACACTCCATTATAGCCTAGTAGCTACACTCTTCTCACTGTAGATATATTTTTGTCCACTCGATATAACAATGATTAGTAAGTCGATCCTTCAAATGAAGCCCCTTTTTTTAGCCAATGAGAGGGTAGGGCCCTTATTCAAGACCAGAGTCAACACTTAAGAGAACAATGAAGGAACGGTGAAGTTCGCGGCGAAAGCGGGATCGTCCCAATTTACAATTTTCGCAGAATAAAAAATTTATAGAACATAAAACTTATGCATTATACAGAGAGTTCACAACATGCCTTTAAGAATAAGGAATTGAGGTTAGGGATAACAACTTACCCTTAAAGCCAATATACATCTTCCACTAGAGAGAAAAAATGGAGAGGAAGTTACACATACATATATATATATATATATATATATATGATTAAACTATATGTTATATCAAATATAACACATAATCTATAGTTTTTATATTATATCAAATACAATATAACCTATAGTTTTTATTTCTCTGAATAATGTATGGTATTTAATATAAATCCAATTCGTATTAAATTTAATTAGATGAATCTCATCCATACAATTAATATTTGAATCATATTCAAATATTTAATTACTCTCAAAATAAACTTTACATTATAATGTATCAAATATATTATATTAATTTTTATCACATATAATTAATTGAAATCAATTATATCATATATAATTAATTCCCTCAATTAATTTGAATAATTCAAATTAATCCAAAATTAATTCTTATTGAGCTATAAAGAGAAACTTATGGACCTGTAGATTGAAGCTCTAATGGTATTTGAACAATTAATTAAACTCCTTTAACTGCTGGTCACTCCACTAAAGATCGACAGCTGCATTTTTCGTATTACAAATATATTTTTGTGTCTATTGAATATAATCAGTCAATAGTATGATGACCCTTCACAAATTGCTCTTAAGTACAGTTGGGCAAAAATTACCATTTTGCCCCTATAGTTACATCTAACTTCTTAAGTACCATTGATCCCTCTAATGAACAATAAGTCATAGTCCAACTATGACCAAATCTCTCTCGAGCTAAGAGAGGGTGTGGCCACATTGTTTAAGCCCCGAAATTAGCCCTTAAGGGAGCAATTTATCTACCTACCCTGACATGAGGGAATGAGTGAATTCTGTCTCATGTAGCTGTGTTTCCAGCTCCCCAATCATACAAATCCTTAAAATGGTAAGAACATTGAGTCGGCAATCTGGCCATGCTCACCCATGCAAATCAAAGGACCGATTTCATAGGCAAGAGTTCATAACTCATTTAGGATTCAGGTCATGTTACCTATGGTCATCTTAGTGAAATGTAAGTCTACTATTAATGACATTATATAATGAGACTAGCCCTTTCGTGGTCTGGTCTTATACAAACTCTTTGTATAGGATACCGTCGCTCACATGTACCCACGTGAATGATCAGGATCAGATCATTGTAGCACTTTACAACACTTGTAACATCTACAAAGTGGGTCATATCCATAGTGTCACCAAGATAAGGTACCTAACCTTATCCATCTACTACAGACTACTTAGGTTACTATTTAAACATGATCCACCTGTATGTCTCTATATACATGTTTAAATTACATATAATGACCTAGGATCTTTGTTTATTGGATTAAGTGTATGCTCATAAAATAATAATTATTTTAGTAATAACAATTTGTTTATACATAGTTTACAAACTACAAGAATACAAGAGAGATTTAGGACACCAATCCCAATAATCACTTACTTATTCTAAAGCTTAGGGAGCCAAATGTAAAATACAAATAAAGTACAAAATACAATAAACTAAGATATATACTATACCTCAGTAACATCTCCCACTTGCCCTAGACAATATGCCACATATCTCGTAGACCTAGACTTTCTAGATGACCCTCGAACACTTTAGCCGTGAGAGCCTGTGTAAACAGATCAGCAATGTTGTGCTCAAAAGCAGTCTTCATGACAATCACGTCACCTCGATGCAAAATCTCCCCAATCAAGTGATATTTCCACTCAGTGTGTTTTCCTCTTCGATGACTCATAGGTTCCTTTGAATTTGCCACATCACCACTATTATCACAATAAAGTGTGATGGGCAAAGACATATTTGGAACAACTTCCAAATCAGTAAGGAACTTCTTAAGCCAAACAGCCTCTTTAATAGCTTCACAAGAAACTACATATTCAACTTCCATAGTGGAGTTTTCAATGCATCCTTACTTGATGCTCTGTCAAACTATAGCTTCTCTATTCAAAGTAAACACTAACCATGATGTAGATTTTCGAGAATCCTGATCAGTTTGGAAGTTAGAGTCCGTGTATCCTATAATGATCAAATCCTTATCTCGATACACAAGCATATAGTTCCTCGTTCTCCGAAGGTACTTGAGGATTATTTTGACCGTTGTCCAATGATCTAATCCTAGATTAGATTAAATCTACTCATAATCCCTACTGCATAGCCAATGTCAGGCTCGGTACATAACATTGCATATATAACTGATGCATAGGGAATTCTTTTCATTGCCTCAACATCTTGAGAAGTCTTAGGACACTTCTCCTTAGACAATTCAATTTCATGCCTGAAAGGTAATAAACCCTTCTTGGAATTGTGCATCAAATATCTGACAAGCATCTCGTCAATATACGATGCCTGAGACAAGGCTAACTTTTTGTTCTTATAATCCTTGACAATCTGGATCCCTAGAACAAACTGCACCTCTCCCAAGTCTTTTATTTGAAATTGGGCGGCCAGTTATTTCTTTACATCAATCAGAAACCTACGTCATTCCCAATTAGTAGGATATCATCCACATACAGTACGAGGAAAGCTACTGAGTTATTGATGATTTTCTCGTAAACATAAGGCTCATCAACATTTTGATCAAAGCCATAAGATTTGATCACAGTATCAAATCTTATATTCTAAGATTGAGATGCTTGTTTCAGTCCATAAATTTATCGATTAAGCTTCCAAACCTTTTGCTTTTGATCTTGTTCAATGAATCCTTTAGGTTGATTCATGTAGATGGCCTCTTCAAGATTTTCATTTAAAAAAAAAAACTGTCTTTATGTCCATTTTCCATATCTCATGTCATAATATGTTGCTATAGACAAGAGAATTCTAATAGACTTTAACATGACAACAGATGAGAAAGTTTCTTCATAGTCCATTCCCTCAACCTGGGTATAACCCTTTGCCACAAGTCTAGCTTTAAAGGTTTGTACCTTTCCATCTACACCTCTTTTTCTCTTGTAGATTCACTTGCAACCTACAGGTTTTAACCCATCATGTTGATCTATAAGCTCCCAAAAAGAATTGAAGTACATAAACTCCATTTTTTTATTCATGGTTTTAATCCATTCATCCTTGTCAACATTTTCCATTGCTTGTTTATAAGACAATGGATACTTACATCATCATCAACTATAATGTCCTGGGCTTTTGTTAAACCCATGTAGTATATCGATGGGTTCATAACCCTCCCATTACATCGAAGCAATATCAAATCTTGAGATGGATGTGAATGACAAGATGAACCGATATTGACAACTTTTGTTGAGGTATCAGGCCCTTCAACAACCCTTGTTGAAGTCTCAGTAGATTCATTAGAAATTTTACATAAAACAATTTTACTTCTATTGATAGTTTGTAAACAACTTTGTATGAACACTTGTGATATATAATATAAATGATATTTACTTCACTACTTGACTTTGCACATTTAGATTTTACCACAAACCAATAAACATAAAATCCCTGGTTATCTATATGTAACTCAAGCATGTATGTGGTGACATACATGTGGATTATGTCTTGAGTGATAACCAAAATGGTCTGTAGTATATGGATATAAGAGGGAAACCTTATCCTGGTAATGTTATAGATGTGGCCCGCTTTGTGGAATGGCCACAAGTGTTGTGACTTGTCACAGATGGTCTGATCCTGATCATTCATGTAGGGGACATGCGAGCGGGGGCGTCCTATACAAAGAGTTTGTATAAGACCTGACCACGAAGTGTTAACGTTTCGTTATATAACACCGTTCGTAACTGACCATAGGTAACATGACCTCAATCCTGAGTGAGTTAGGAACTCTTGCCATTGAGGGCGGTCCTTTGATTTGCATAGGTGTGAGTGGCCAGAACGGCGACTCAAACCTACCATTTTGGGGATTTGTCTGATTTGGGAGTTGGGAACTCAGCTACACAAGATTGAATTCACTCTTTACCCGAGGCAGGGGTAAGTAGATAGATGGCTCCCTTAAGGGCTAATTCTAGGGCTTGAACGATGTGGCGCCACGCACCTTCTCATGGCCCGAGAGGTGTTCACACATAGTAGGACTATGTTGTATTGTTCATTAGAGGGATCAGTGGTACTTAAGGAGGAAGATGTAATTATAGGGGCAAAATGGTAAATTGGCATGTTGTAATTACGAGCATCTATGAAGGGTCATCGTACTGATGATTAGTTATATCCAATGGACATAGAAATATATCTATGGAAAGAAGAGTTCAATTGTCGGTCTTTAGTGGAATGCCTGGTAGTTAACGGATGGTGGATATCGTGACTAAAGAGTTTAGTAAGCTATTCACGTACAGTTGAAGCTTCGAGTCATAGGCCCATAAGGTCCCCTTGATAGCTTGGCTACAAATTGAGAGTCAGTTGGGTCAATTTGAAATGTTCAAATTTACAAGAGGGAGTTCGATTATATATGATATAATTAAACGAGTTAATTAAATATGATATAATTAACTTTATGTATGAGATACATTAACTTGAAGGAAATTAGATATAAATATAATTTATATCTAGTAGAGGAAAAATATTATAATTAATATTTGATATTAATTTATAAGTTATGAATGTGATAAGATCACATTCATTGGACAGTTATAAAGGAAATGGGAAGGCGCCTCTTCGTTCTAAATAATGGATGAGTACTTTATAAATAGCAGATGGTGTGTTGATCAGTGTGTGCGCGGATATTGTGAAGAAGATAGTATCATCGTTTAGAAAATCAGTGCCTATACGATAATGGTTGAACGATCGCTTACATATACGATATTGTTAAACGATCACATACTGATTACACCGTCGCGTGCTATTACCTAAACGATCGTTTACCTTTTTCCTAAGCGATTGTTTACCTTTTTCCTAAGCAATCATTTAGCTCCTGGTATTTACTAAATTATCGTATAGACGATCGCTTAGTTTTTCCTACGCGATTGTTTTGGACGATCGCTCACCCTTTTCCTACACGATTGTATAGACGATCGCTTACTTTTACTACACGATCGTATACTTTACCTAAATGATCAAGCATATTGTCTATGCGATAGACGACCGCATCTCCCACTTGTTTGATCATTGAGTATGGTCGCTCTTCCTTCTTTCCTTTGCCAAATCCGAACAAAGCCCACACTTTGGATTCTCACTCCAAGAATACTGAGGGCTCTGAGTGATGTTGTCTTCTCCATTTCCTTCTGTTCGAGTGGTGACTGTTCGAGGTAGACAGTTGGGCTTCAGACTCGAGAAATCTTCATCTGGTATGATTTCTAGATCCCTTTAGCATTATGAAAGTATGTTTCAATGTATATGCGGTAATTATGTTACAATGAATTGGAAAGATCCGCTTCTGCTTGTAGGTACTCTAGAATGAGAGTTCCTTTAACTTCGTGGTTTATGGTCTCTCATGTGGTCTTCTTTCAAGAAGGTAACATTTGTCGATACAAACATTTTATTCTCACTTATATCAAAGAAGTACCCACCTCTTGTTTCTTTGGGGTAGCCTACAAATAGGTATACTTTTGAACGAGGTTCCAATTTTTTTGGGATTTTTCATTAGCACATGGATTGGACATCCCCAAATTCTGAAGTGGTGTAAACTACCTTTATGACCTCTCCATAACTCAAAAGGTGTTTCAAAAACACTCTTTGAGGGAATGTTGTTCAAAATGTACATATCAGTCTCTACTACATATCCCTAAAACGAGCCAGGAAGTTGAGCATAGCTCATATAACGACCCGACCCCCTAGGACTTAAGTTAGGCCATTACTAAATACATGCATGCATGGAACTCAAAACAACACTCGGTTATGACGAAATAAATGCTAATTAAATAAGGTAAGTTCAAAAGTCTTTCATTAAATTCAAATACTAAAACAATAGTAGGGTACCCATAAATCATAAAGGACAATAAATAAGTCTGAAAAAAAATTCTTAAAAGTAAGTTTTAAGCATCAAAACTAAAAGTTAAGAGGAACATGAAAAGAACTTTAAATCTCATGAGCGGAAGCGTAAAAACTAGTCCCAGTGGCTCGATCACGAATTCCGCTTGTCCATCGCCGGTGCATCTCTACCCTTTCCTAAAACAACAACATGAGAAAGAATGAGTATAAAATACTCAGTAAGTAACCTCATTACTGGGGTCAAGCTGGGCATTTATGTCCTCTAGATACCCACCTCTGGTGAAACATATAAATTTCTCTAGTCCTCATGGGACACATACATACATGAAAAAATGAGTTCTATTCTACTGTAGTTAAGTATGCCCACTATCTCTAGTAAGTCTCGTGGGACCCACAACCTCTGGTGAATCCCAAAGGAAATACAATCTCTTACATATGCATGGTTATGCATACACCTCTTTCGTATACACATAACCCACTGAATGTGTACCTCTTTGTTACACCTGTTTAAGTATACACCTCTTTCGTATACACCTAACCTACTGAGTATGTACCTCTTTCGTACATCTAGTTATGTATACACCTCTTTCGTATACACATAACCCACTGAGTATGTACTCTTTTGTACACCCCAGATCCTCTCTATAAATGTAAGGATGCATACCTCTTTTCATACACATGGTTAGGCATACACCTCTTTTGTATACACATAACCCACTGAGTGTGTACCTCTTTCGTACACCCAGTACCCTCTAGGTATGTATCACTTTTATACACACCAGCCCTAGTACATCTTTTTCATGTACTAGCGCCTTTGGACGTGCATCATTTTCATGCAATCACATAGTCTGGAAAGGAAAAGAGATTGCATCTAACTTCATATTACATATAACATTCACCTAATCATGAATCTTCTAAAAAATCTCCTGATCAGGTTAGGCTAGTTAACCTCAACATACGTAATTAATCTAGTATTAATGGATCCACTCTAGTACATCACTTTTATACACTAACTCATGTAATAATCAAACATTTGAAATTTTATAATACATCATATAACTTGAACACTTTCATAATAAGTCACATCAATAAGCACATCAACAAAATGCTCCAACTTTCACCTAACTTTAAGACATTTCCGTAATAGTGTCGCTTAACTCATAATTTAGGGTCATGCCCAATCGTCATTTTAATATATTTCATAAAATTCTAAATCATGCCCATACATTAACATACTTCAGTCATATTATCACATGTTCATATATCTTATCTAAACGGTCTATTAAATCTTAGAACAGTTAAAATTATCCTTGTAACCAGTCTTACAATCCTCAACATCAACAGATTAAATACAACCATATGGAATCACATACCATCTCATGCTAGCATTCAAGTGCCTATGTGCACAAATAAATCTTTCAGATCTCATACCAGAACATACATTGGTCATGTTATACTATCAGTCCATCTTGCTGTCATTCTGCCATATCATTTATTTATCATGCTATCATACATCTAATGTCTGGCCCGTGGGCAGTTCTAGTAGTAAGATTACTTACCTCTAATCGCAAACTCTAGAAACTAGAAGCTCAACCTCTTCCTTGCCCAATGGAACCTTGAATCAAACAAACATGCAAAACAACTTTAATCCTTGTTGGTTGTTGTTCGAAATTTGGAGCCATTAAGAAGTGGGTAACTCAAATCTCAGTCATAAGCATTATGGCTATTGAAGTTGTATGCTGCGGCATCAGAGGACATTGGTTGGAGATTGTGGGCATTGTCGTTGTTCATTGGAAGGAGAAAACGAACAGATGGGAGGTGAGGTTTGACTTTTTATTAAAAAATAATAATAAAAAAAACAAAAAAAAAGGAAATAAATATAATTACATTTAATTCCTTTTCGTTTTATACTATTAAATTCTATTACATTTAATTCCTTTCCGTTTTACTATTAAATTCCTTTCCGTTTCAAAAGAAAATTAATTTCTGCCATTAATTTTCAAATTGAATAATTTCACGCCAACAATTAAATTCTCGCACTTACACTTGAAATCCAAAATTCCAAAAATTCCCTTAATTAATAAAAATTACTGAAATTCCAAATAATAAAGTTACTGAAATTACATTATTACTAAAAAATGTGCGGAGTGTTACATTCTTCCCTCTCAAAGAACTTTCATCCTCGAAAGTTCATTCTTGAAAAAAAAACTCTGGGGGTGTTACAGCTCATCATAGACCGAACCATGTCCAACAAGGTTCTATTTCTCCTTTCTGATACACCATTTTGTTGAGGTGTACCTGGGCTGAGAGTTGGGATGTAATTCTATGTTCCATCATATAATTATGGAATCTTAAGTCCATATACTCTCCACCATGATCAAATCGTAGTGTTTTTATCTTTTCACCAAACAAGTTTTCAACCTCAGTCTTGTACTCCTTGAACTTTTCAAGTGCTTCAAATTTGTGTTGCATTAGGTATAGATACCCCATATCTAGAATAATCATCTATGAAAGAAATGAAATATTCATATCCTCCTTGTACTCTTACATTCATCGGATCGTAGAGATCTGAATGTATAAGCTCCATGGTTTCTTTGGTTCTATAACCTTTTCCAGTAAAATGTCGTTTTGTCATTTTGCCTTCAAGGCATGACTCACATACAGGTAAACATTTTTCTTCTAAACCATTTAGAAGTCTACTTTTTACCAATCTCTCAATCCTATTGAGATTAATGTGATCTAAACTTAGATGCCAAAGGTAAGCATTTTCTTTGGGAGAAATTCTCGGTCTTTTAATAGTTGTTGCCTTTTTTAAAATTTGAGTATTTAGCACGACTTTGGTAACTAATGGCCTTAGTACATATAAGTTACTTTCCATTGAAACAAAGCTCAGCTCCATTCCATTCTTAAAAATAAATACTTTATTTTCAGAGAAGGATAGAGAATACTTTTGTTCAATCAGACAAGAAATAGAAATTAAGTTCCTCTTGATATTAGGAATGACATATATGTCATCCAATAACATATATCATTTCTTGTCTAAAAATAACTTAAGCCTACCTACGGCAACAGCTGAAACGGCCTCACCAGTATCGACTCTAAGAATCATCTCTCCAGCTACCAATTGTCTTCAGGAATTAAATCTCTGATAGGAAGAACATACGTGATTAGTAGCTCCTAAAACACCTATCTAGGCAGAATCATCATTCTTTACTAAGCACGTCTCCAAGATAAATAAATCAAATTTATTTTCTTGGGAATTCTTCCTTTTCTGGAAAGTAGTGGGATCAGCTGCAAAATTCATATCATAAACTCCAAGTTTCATCTTAAAGGATAATCCTTAATTTCACTACATTCGGCAACATTTGCTTTCTTTATTTGTCCCTTCACGTTCAATATGGACTGGAGTTTATCTAGGGAGCTAACATTATTGGCTTCGTCGTCATCAACCCCACTTTGCTTGAATTGTGAGAACATTCGCTCAAACAATTCTTGCATTAATTACATGATCTAATGTGTATTGACCATGCTCTCAAATCTTTTAGCTAAAGCATCAGGTATGCTTACCAAAATGTAAATTTGGGCCTTATCATTAGCCTTCGTCCATATTTCATATGCAACACAAACATTTTATATTGCATCAAGGGTTAGGACTTGAAGAAAATCCTCAGTCAACATAATATTAAGGTCATTAATCACGAAAAAAGTTTTAATCGAATCTTTCCAAGGTGTATAATCAAAACCGGTCAAACAGGTAGAGGCAAATAACGAAAAAAATACAATTTGACATTTTTGCTGAAAAGAAACAAATTGATCTACATTAGATTTTAGCATAACTCTAAAACATCCAATCAAAATTTAGTAAAAACTGAATGGACCTCATTTATCATCTAATTTTTGCAATGATGCTTCAGTGATTTAGGATAAAAGCCACCGAATGGTATTCAGTTGTCCCTTCACTAAACTGAGACACTCTCAACCAATTAGTATACTAAAATAGCTCTTATTCCTATAACAATTAGTCATCATTAATTTGGTCAAGAAATCATTAACTAGCTTAACAATTTCTCGTAAGTGTGACCCTTCATTTTAGACCCTCAAATTCCACCTTAATGAACCAATCGAAGGAAAAAACCGATTGGGACAAAAGCTAAAGTGATCCTATCCATTTCTGGAGTTCGCCTTGATATTGACCTAATGCACAAATCATCCAAAGGGGTACGCTCCCAGGGTGCCTCGAGGTTGTACAAGAAGATCTCACGTTGTAAACTAATGAAGGAGACCATAGACATATTGACACGCATCCCTCTCCCACTTACTATAAATACTCTCTCCATTCATCTTGATATTGACCCAAGCAAACACCATCTCAAGGGGCGTTCCCAAGGCGCCTCGAGGCCAAGCATGAGTCTCACGGTGTGACTGTTAAGGGAGAAATGTGAGTTGAAGATTGATGCACCGTATACATCTTTTTCCTCCAACTATGTACTTAAAAAAAAACTAGGGTTTATTTAACTTAGGAAAAATACGACTAATTATTTTTACCAAGTGACTGTTTAAGTTTGCCAAACAGTAATACTTACTTTGGATGGTTAAACAATTTTGATTAATGTTTTAAAATCAATTTAATCCTATTAAATTGATTAAAAAGATTAAACTAATTTCTAATCTCATTAGAAATTTTGTGATCTTAAGTCTATGTAAATCATATTTTGAAACTATTTTAACAAATGATTTGAACCTAAGTTTGCATGCAATTCTGAATTATTGATTTTAATTTCTAATCTCATTTAATTATAATGATTATAAAACAATGAAACAAATTAAAATCATTCATTGCATTTGATATCATATTTTATAAAATTATAACATTTATAAAATTACATAAAGTAATGACATGCTATATGCAATCTTCGTTTTATTACTTAACATACATAACTTTATATATACTAAAGTAATGAAATAAAATAATATTCATACATACATCCAACTATATATTATAACTCTTATAATATAAATGATGCATGACAATGTTATAATGCATGCAAACATATAGCATAACAATTATATTATATGATGCATGAACATGCTATAAAATTAAATCATACAACTATATATTATAACATTTATAATATAAATGATTCATGAATAATGCATAACCTATGGTGGGATTTTACTATATGGCATACCTTTTGACATATATAATTAAAAATAAACCATACATCAAATGCATAAATTAAACAGCAATTTAGGGATCAGGATTGGACTCCAAAATAATTAATTAAATTAATATAAAATTTATATTAATTTAATTAATTAAAAAAATAATTGTTACATAAAGAATAGCCAAACCAGTTCAATACAGGTGAACCGGGTCTTGAACCGCACGAATCGGACCGCCTAGCACCCAAATCGTCTACGAACCGCTCAAACCAAGCGAATCGAACATGAACCAGCTGAACCATGAATCAAATCGCACGCGAACCGAAAAAAAAATTCTGTCTCGGAGCGTTGCAATGCTATGAAAAAATTTTCCATCCGCCTTTCGCAGCATTGCAACGCTAGGGCACAACATTGCAATGCTATTATACAATCGCCCACTGTACAGTTGCAATTTGCTTCGTTTCTTCTCTAATTTGGGCCTCAAATCCACTAGAATGTCATGAAAAAACTCACAATCGACACATACTAAGAATTACAAACTCAATAACAAGAATTATGCCCAAAATGATGGGCCCTTACAAATCAAATTTGTAAAGAAATATCTAAATTTAAAGCATAATCTCGTAAACATCCATAAATTGTAAACCATTCAACATTCATTCATCAACATGAATAAAAACATAATGCAACCCACCAAAACACTGTAAATTAATTATGGAAGATATAAAATTAGGACCAAGACAATCTGACTCTGATACCAATTGAAGGAACGGTGAAGTTCGCAGCGGAAGCGAGATCGTCCCAATTTACAATTTTCACATAATGAAAAATTTACAAAGCATAAAACTTATGCATTATACAGAGAATTCATAACATGCTTTTAAGAATACAGAATTAGGGTTTGGGATAACAACTTACTCTTGAAGCCAAAAGGTCTTCAAGTAATCCCTTAATTTGATTGCGAACTCTCCTCGTACTGAAAAAGCCTAATTAGGATACCACCAAGTGGAGCCTTCTGTATTTTCCTTTAGGGGTAGAAGGAGAGAATGGGCTCTGAAAAATTATGGGCTCTAAAAACTTTTAGGACACCACTCAAAAAATTTGTGGGCTCTAAAACCTAGCCCAAAAAGCACAATTAGGATACCATTCACGACGTGTGGGCTCTGAAACTTTTGGGAGAGGGAAAAAAATTTGAAAGGGAAGAAGATTTGTGTAGGAGAGTTTTTCTAGAAAAAATTACACAAACAAAGATCACTTCCTTGTGAATCTTCTATGTGGAAGATGAAGAACCGTAGGAAACTGAACAACCCCTAATATGTTTTCCACCAGAGAGAAAAGAAGAAGAGGGAGTTACAATTCCCTCCTAAAATTAATTTTCAAAAAATTAATTAATAAAAAATTTAATATATGTATATATATATATATATATGATAACCACCTTATCATATAATATGTATTAAACTATGTGTTATATTAAATATAAGACATAATCTATAGTTTTTATATTGTATCAAATACTAAATATAACACATAATCTGGAAGAGTTAAGATTGGCGTAGTCACCAATCTTTGTTTCAAATCCTGGAAACTCCATTTGAAGTTATCTGTCCATTCAAATTTAGCATCCTTTCTGGTCAAATTGGTTAATGGAAGGGCTATTTTTTAGAAACCCTCCACAAACCTCCTGTAGTAACCTGCCAAACTAAGGAAACTACGTACTTTTGTGATCGTGGTAGGTCGTTCCCACTTGACTACAACCTTAATCTTTTGAGGATAAACACCAAATCCTACTATAGACACCACGTGTCTTAGAAATACCACCTAATCTAATCAGAATTCACATTTGCTGAACTTAGCATATAATTGTTTCTCACGTAGTGTTTGCAATACTATCTTCAGATGCTCTACATGTTCTTCTTTACTTCCTGAATACACTAAGATATCATACAAAAACTATCACAAACTGATCTAAATATGGATGTAATATCATGTTCATTAAATCCATAAACATTGCTGAAGCATTAGTTAAACCAAATGGCATAATCAGAAACTCATAATGCCTATATCTGGTTCAAAATGTTGTCTTAGGATATCTGACTCCCTAACCTTCAACTAGTGGTAACTTGATCTTAGATCAATATTTGAAAATACTGACGCTCCCTTATTCCATATAGTTACCTTATTCAATTGCTTGTAGTCAATACAAAATTTGAGTGTGTCATCTTTCTTCTTCATAAATAAAACTAATGCTCCCTAAGGTGACACATTGGACCTAATATAGCCCTTATCTACTAGTTCCTGCAATTGAACTTTCAATTCCTTCAACTCTACAGTAGCCATCCTGTATGATGCTTGTGAGATATGTGTTGTTCTTGGTATCAAATCTATGGTAAACACCACCTCTCTATCAGGTGGTAACCCTGATAGCTCTTTAGGAATACATCAAGGAACTCATGCACCATAGGAACATCTTCTGGTTTTATCTTCTTTGGTGAAGAAATTGTTACATGGATCAAGTATGTTGTACAACCTTTACTCGACAGCTTCCTGGCTTTAACTGCTAAAATCAGACAAGTGGGGAACATTTTCTTTTCCCCTACGAACACTACTTCTGCCTAATTTGGTAATCTAAATATTACTTCTTTCTTATAACAATCAATAGATGCATGATATTTAAATAAGATGTCCATTCCCAGGATAGCATCAAACTCTAACAATTCTAAGGAAATCAAATCAATCTCCATATATTATTCCTCTATGCAAAGTACACAGTTTCTATAGTAATTATTAACTACCACCACATCACTTACAGGGGTAGAAATAACTAACTCCACAAGTATAGTTTCTAGCACCCTATAAGTATTCGATGCAAATATACTAGAAATAAATGAATGAGTCGCTCCTAGATCAAATAAAACATATGTTGGTCTATCATGAATAAAGATTGTACCAATAATGACATTTGGTGCATTCTCAGCCTCCTGTTGGGTCATGACGTAAACCTTGCCCTACTAACGTGGCCATTCCACTGCACCCTTTTGTTTGGCACCACTAATGCCCTCTTCACCTACTATGCCTGCCTTAGGCTGCATCATTGTTTGGGATACTATGTCTGCCTTAGTCATTTTGTTTTCCAATAGTTGCTTCCAGGAACTAGTTTCCTGAATGAAAATACAAATATAATTAGCGGTGCCTGAATCCAGTATCCAAGTCAAATGAGAACTTTCCACTAAATATGTTTCTATTACAAGTAAGTCAGATTTACCCTGGTTTGCCTTTTCAGCCTTTTTTCTACAAGATATTTTGGACAATTTCGTTTCCAATGCCCATCTTCGTTACAATGGAAACATTTTCCTTTTGCAACTTTTGTCTTGCTTTTCTTAGCAGGAGTATTCTTCTTCCCTTTTCCTTTCCTCTTCAACTAGATACTCTTATCCTTTGAAGGGCCAGACTTCTTGTAAGAAAGTTTCGAACCAGATGTTGATCCCTTTTAAAACTTTCTTTGGGTAATAACATTTGTTTCCTATTCTTTATTTTTCATTAAAGATTGATAAGTCTGAAGTTCATTTAAGAAAGTTGTCAAATTGTAATCAATCTTATTCATTACAGTGTTAGTGCAAAAAGTTAAAAAGCTCTTCGGAAGAGACTCCATGATCATACTAACTTGACTTTTCTCATCTATGCTAGCGTAATTAGCTTCCACAATATTAAAATAGACCATCATGTCCACGACGTGTTCCTTAACAAAGGTCCCTTCTTTCGTGCGGGAATTGTAGATGTATTTTATAGCATCATGTCGTACTGATGAGGACGACTGTCCAAACATCCCTTATAACGACTCCATGATCTCTCTAGCAGTGACCATGGTTTCATGCTTTTTAGTAAGTACATCAAACATGCTTGCTAAGATGTAGGATTTGGCTTTTTCATTAGCTGTCACCCACCTGTCATAGGCATCCCGAACACTTCAGTTTGCATTTGAACTGGGACGAGGAGGACATTTCTTTGTTAAAACCAATCTCAGATCATCAACAACTAATATTGTATTTATGTTTGATTTCCAATTTGAATAACCCTCACCATTGAATTTATCGAAAGCTAGGAGTTGAATTATCGAGTTCAACAAGCTGAAAAATGAACAAATTCTATTAGAACATTGCATCTAAATCCAATTTTAACAAAAATTCTATTAGAAAACTTTTATATATAGACAATCAAAATACCATTTTCAATTGCTTTCAATACTAACCCATTAAACCTTTCCTGTGTTATCGTATACAGCGCACTATAGGTCTTCAACAACTTTAATTTGAAAATTTTCTTTCTATGGATGCAATGTCATAGTAATACTCAACCAAATTCTATATGGGATAATAACATTAGGAAAAATATTACCTTTCACAAATCTCAAAAGATTCAATGGCTCCATTTTTCAGTAGGAAGAACTCTCTTAGTGACTTCAACTTCATATACAATTCATTTCCAACAATCTAATTTTTCATTATTCTTAAAGAGCAGATTCAAAACTAGTATAATGAGACAACAAACTTATCATCTTCTTATGAGAAGTAAACAAAAAGCCAAATTTTTTCATATTCTTAGTATTGTTCAAACCTCCTACTAAGAGAAATAAGAGTTTGATCAATGATATATAAGAAATAACTAACTCTAAAGGACTTCTTTGTAGATTGTGGATGCATATTTAGGGTGTTATCTGAATTCTCATAAAAAAAATGCCTTTTAATTTCACGCTTTCAGAAACAAAGGATCAATATTCATTTCCATGGCAATATTCTTCAAAGCCAGTTTCTCTATATTGCTCAAATAAAGAAATCAGTCCATTTACTTTTTTTGTAGCAACATCGACAAACATATCCTTTGATTGCAAATCTTTACTAACACATTAACTGCACATAAAGCCAAATAATAATAGCCACCAAAAACTCATAATCACGAAGTGAGGGAATGAAAAATAATATAAATAAATAATTAGGAAAATAATTATGTGAAACATTAGTCATCCATAAATAAGATTCAAAAACTTCAAGATCTAGACATCTATTTATTCTCTCCACTAAAAAATTAATCTTCAATTAAAAATCATCACACAAATACAATATATGGGAATATCGATAAATTTCAATACCAAAAAATTTAAAATAACCCCATAAATACAATAAAGAGAAGTAGACATAAGTAGTGTAGTGGGGGAGCATTCTTTGTTGGCTTTTAGATGATTTTTATCACATATTACTAGTTGAGTCTAGTATAATTGATGAAATATTGAAACTAGAATGAAGATAAATAACCTTTTTTTTTCTTGTTAAATCCCATAAATTTGGTGATGTTTATGAATAATTGATTATAATAGAATTTCTAAGATGATAAGATAGAAAATTAAAAGATTTGATGTTTAATTTAGCCATGAAAATTAACAAAAAAGAGGGATTGGAAGAGTTTTTCTTGGTCGAAGAGGATAGAGAAATGAAAATGTGAGGAATGGATGAAATAAAAAAGTTCGGTCAAGTTTCGCTTGTTCCCTAGAGAGCAACCAGCCACTTAAAAGAAATTATTATTTTTTGGTTAATCAACTTTTTCAAGTTGATGCCCATGGCCCAAACATAAAGGTAAGTTTGATTAATATGTCTGAATGAGCAAATTTATCTTTGAGATTTATAAGATAAAGTTCATTTGAAAAGTAAAGAAAGAAGAGAGCCTTATCTAATAAATATGAAAAGTAAAGATAATAGAAAAAAAAGAGGAATTATTCAATAAATGTGTAAATTTGACCGCTGTGCACTTGAATTTGTTGGGGCAACTGGCTGCTCGCATGGATGAAAATGAAAGAGACAAGTTGGGTAGGAGAATGGGACGAAGGAGCTGAAGATGTGCTCATGATGTCAATACGTTGATGCCATGGACTCAGTTGAGCAGCACTTTTATTCACTCACCTGCTACAATCTTTGGTCAATTCTCTGAAGTCGTCTCTCTCTCTCTCTCTGTCGTTCTCCAGCTCCCTTCTCAAAAGGCACTGAATTCAACTGCGCATGAAGGCAACATCTCTCCTCTCTTCACCGTATGGGAACCCTCTCCTTCCCAATTGCGTCCTCAAAATCCCGACTCTCATCGACTCCGAACCACCCAATTGCATTTTCCAACCCTTTTCTTCAATCATCTTTCTCTTCTTCTCCATTTCGCCCTCCTAATTTTCCCATTCTCCATCTACGGCGGCGCGTTCTCTGTTCCGCTGCCGTAACTGGTCGTTCGAATCACGATGACCACCAACATGTTCATGATCACCACCACCACCACCATCGCCATGCTCACCACCATTGTGATCATGATGTGGAGCTGTCTGGGCCTCAGAAAGCGGTGATTGGATTTGCTAAAGCCATTAGGTTGACGGACTTGGCTAACTATCTGAGGGAACACTTGCAATTATGTTGCTGCTCTATGGCTTTGTTTGTAGCTGCTGCTGTTTGCCCTTATTTTGTGCCGAAGCCCATTGTGAAGCCTTTGCAAAATGCTTTCATTGTCATTGCTTTTCCTTTAGTCGGGGTATGGATGTCTTCCACTGCCACTTTTTGTTCTATTTTCATTTCAATTGCTTGAATGAATGTGATTGTTGTAAATTTAATTTAAATTTCTTGAAGTTAATATGGTTTTTATAATTCTAAAACTAGCAGTATTAGACTTGTGAGGGTTTAATAATCTTCTCGAATCAATGCAATTCTAACTTGAAAATTGGGTGCTGACATGGTGAGATTTTGTGACGGGACCTTAGTAAAGGACATGTAGTAGACAGCTGTAATTTAGAGTTGTTCAATCAACCTAAAGACTGGCATACATTCATGCTTAGGCTGTGAACAATGATGAACATCCATGATATAGTTTTTCATTTGAACCTCTCAACTATGTATATTAGAGGAGTTGAGAGGGCCCCGTTGATGTGTTTGGTCTATTGTTAGGTGGTTTTCCTTTGGGCTGTAGTGTCCAAATCTTTTTGTAATTATTCTTTAGGTCTTATGTTGCTTAAGTGGAGTCCCTTTCTTTGGTGGGATTCCTATTGTGGGCTTGGTTCCCCAATGCCATGGAGGAACCTGCCTGATTGATCCATATATATTCATAGTTCTCTATGTCTGAAAACAAGTAATGGATGCCTTATATTGTTAAAATAAATTAATAGCTATTACTAGAAATGGAAATTTACTGGCTTGAATAATTAATTGTAACAGGAGCCAGACATTAGTAATTATCAATATTCACGTTCAGTTCTCTATGACTGGGAGGTTTGGGCAAAATCATTGAATATTTGAAGAGTAAAGATAGAAAAGGAAGGCATTTATTTTTCTTTTCCCATAGCTTCTATATAAAGTTCTATAGCTAGGACCTTTGTAATTACTCTCTGTTCTTTATAATTAACTATAGGGAACTTTTTTCTCATCTCCCTAGGCCTTCTTTCTTCACCTCTTCCTTTCTCTCTGGAGATGTCTCGTCTTCCTTTTTGACTCTATACAAAAACTTATGTTATATCTAATTTACGCCACTGCTTGTTAGGTCTCCTCATCCCTTGATGCTTTAACTGATATTAGTGGTGGAAAAGTAAACATCCATGTACTTATGGCCCTTGCAGCGTTTGCTTCCATCTTTATGGGGAACGCCTTGGAAGGAGGACTACTACTTGCCATGTTTAATTTGTCTCACATTGGTAAGAAATATAATGCTAGCTTAGCTGAATTACCTGTTCTTGTTGTGGCTTTTAACTTGGCAATTTTAATGATGATTGCAGCGGAAGAACATTTTACAAGTCGTGCGATGATTGATGTCAAGGAGTTGAAGGAAAACTATCCAGACTCTGCCCTTGTTTTAGATACAAATGATGGTAAACTTCCAAATAGTACAGATTTGTCCTACCAAAAGGTGCCTGTCCATGATGTACAAGTTGACTCCTATATATTGGTTGGAGCTGGTGAGGTATGTGATTTCAAAATGTTTTCGTTACATTAAAACATGGTCTAGAGAAAATTAGTTAAGCATAATGTCTACCCAAAATACAAAATCTGTAGTTTTTTTAGTGCTTATTTTCAAGCTTATGAATATACTTGAGGAAGAGGAAGTTCTCAAATCTGACAATCTGGCTTGTAATCTTTGTTACTGGATGTTGTTTCGAGAGAAGAGGCATATTGGAGCTTGTCATACTGGTTATGATTGACATTGGGGCAATTAATGACTGTTTTTAAGGAAGTAGTTGATTTTGAGTAAGAACTAAGCCTAAACCTCATACATGGGGTGATTATGAGTATGTACATATCAGGGAAAGAAAGGGTGATCCTCATGCTTAACAACTGTTTGAGGAGCCAACATAAAGTATAAATTATAATGCATCAATTTCTCCATCTTCATCTTAAGGACAAGGTGACTTTATTCGGCTAGGTATGGATAGGCCCCTTATCTGCTTAACTTACACAAGGAGGTTATAAAGTGGGCAAAAAAAGGAATATAGAGCTGTAAATAGGAAAAATTAGTTTGAAGAAGGGAATGCATGGACCTAAGGGACTTAAATCATTAACTGGAAGCAAGTGGTCTTAGAAGGCACAACCATGGGTAACTAGAGTATAGAAAATTTCTGGTAGTCAATAGTCATGGTAGATTTGAGGTAATGTGGAAGTTCTTCATAAACTTCCTTGTCTGTAATCTTCTCTCACTTTTTTAAATACCCTTAATACTATGCCTATCATATTCCTGCCTCCCCCAAGTATTCTAACTGGAAGTACAGTTTGTTTCTACTTTTTCTAGGCGTAGAACCTTTTTTTCCTGTACATAGCTCCTGAGTATAATAATCAGTATCTGTATCTCTTGCTCCTGAGTATAATAATCATTATCTGTACATAGCTCCTGTTTATAAAAATAATATAATAACCAGTATCTCTAT
Organism: Benincasa hispida; assembly: GCF_009727055.1. Classification (NCBI taxonomy): domain Eukaryota; kingdom Viridiplantae; phylum Streptophyta; class Magnoliopsida; order Cucurbitales; family Cucurbitaceae; genus Benincasa; species Benincasa hispida. The sequence continues at coordinate 36,397,355 of NC_052358.1, read as the reverse complement.
CTCTTGCTGTAATTGTGTCCTTTCCAACTGACAAGTTCTTGAATGTGAATTATTTTAGACAACAAAGAAACAACATGAAAACAATAAGAAAGTACTTAAAAAATATTTTATTTTTCTACAAGTTGTTTTCAAAACCATGTTTTGTGAATTTTCTGAGATCAGAAAGCTTAATTTATTTTTGTAATTTCCAGATATTTTTTTAACAAAGCCTCCAAGATAAAGCTTCCAAAAAAAAGTAAGGAAATATCCTCTGACATATGGTATTATCTATAACCTTTGTCTCTTGAGACTTTTTTGGTGGGCTTTTGAAGTTGTAGAAATATTATTGTCCAATGCATGGATTATAAGAGTAGCTGCACCATAGTGTTTGAGTACCTAAATTTCTTATATTTTGTTAATATGTGAGAAAAATCATAATGGAGATTTGTATTTTACTAGTTTGTGCCTGTAGATTGTGAAGTTTTCCAAGGTAGTGCGACAGTCACCATTGAGCACCTAACCGGTGAAATCAAACCATTAGAGATTACTGTTGGAAGCAGAGTTCCTGGTGGTGCAAGAAACTTGGATGGGAGGATAATCGTGAAGGTATGCTCATAATTTTTTCTTAGGTTTGATATAATTTCTTAAACTTAATATTGTTTCTTAATATTAAAAGGGAAAGACAAAACCGGATGATTGTGTTGAAAACTAAGACTAAGAGATGCAGAATATGATATAAGTTTGAAGAGACAATTGCTGAAAATCAAATGAAGAGCAATTTCATCTAATTATCTATTGTTTTTCTTACAATTTTGATGACAGTTTTTCTATTCCTAGTTTATAACATTTTTATTTTATTTTATTTTTAGTTTAATAAGAAAGTAGTTTAGTTGATGTATGAAATGTAATATACTTTACAACAAAGGTATTCAACTGAAATAAGCCATTTTCAGACTCCTAGGCAAAAATTTGATCCAGGAGTCGGTGGCTGAACAGGACAAGAATAAATGATCTTGAATGTCAAAAAGGTCACAAAATTGCATCAGAGGTTGTAAAAAGAGAAGCATGCTTTTTGTTTTTGTTTTTTGTTTTTTTTTTTTTTTTGTCTTGTCATTAACATTGCCTTCAATGATGAGAGGCCACAAGAACGCTAAACATATCTTAGAAATTACCAACTTCCGAAAAATTTTGCAAAATTCTGCCTCAATGAATAACTTGAGGGTGTTGAGAAATACAAGAAAACAAGGACTTGACGACAAAGAAAACCTGGATTTATTAAGCTTCAGAATCTCACATCAGGATGAAAGGAGAAACAATTGAGTTGAAGTACATACATCATATCTGTATTTGAAGTTCTCTTTTTGAATTGATGGATAAAGAAACTGCGGTGCTATGCCAAGCATCTTTAACTGTAATCCCTTTATTCAAAAGTCCAAAAAAAGCCTTGGAAAATTCTTCAGGGAGGCATCTTCATGTCTCATATCTATCCAAAATAGAATACTAGCTGGGAAAATGCTGTTGGTGGTGAGGTGAGTGACATGATTTTTATCCATTCCAGTCTGAAACCAATCCAACTCTCTTCCTTACCTGTCTTGTCTACCTTTGAAATAAACCGCTGAGACAATCAACCACCAGCTAAAATAGAATTACTAAAACTGGAGTTGCGTTGGCCAAAGTTGGAACACACATAGTACTGTGCTGCAAGAATTGAAGGGGTCAACTTTTGCTGCAAGAGTCTTGATCAACAAAATGGAAATCCCTATCTACTTTTCTTAACGTAAAGATGATGAACCCCTTTTTAACTCTTGAATGCCTCTCATCCACCAGTGTATTGGCTATTGAAATGGTATCTATAATTTTTCTGTTGGCAACAGTCTCCGTCTGCAAAGAAAGGACAGTATTAGATTGAACAGGTTTTACTCTTGTAGCTAGAACTTTAGAGAGAAGCTTGTAAATGCTGGTAAGCAAGCTTACTAGTTTGAAACTCATTTTCAGTCAAACAAAGGAAATCTTTTAACCGTTCCTAACCTGCTCAGAAGAAATCAGAAAAGGATTATTCAATTTTCAAAGACATTTTTTGAAAGCATTATGTGTAGATAGACAACCTACATTTATTTGTTACTCGTTTCCTTCTGTTGGTTAAAATCTGAAAGTACCAATTATTCTACTTCTGTATTTGTTTTGCTAGCTCACCCAGTTAAGCTTGAACCTTGATCCAGGCAACAAAGACCTGGAAAGAGTCAACTCTGAGTCGTATAGTGAACTTGACTGAAGAGGCACAACTGAATAAACCAAGACTTCAAAGGTGGCTTGATGAATTTGGCGAGCATTATAGCAAAGCAGTTGTAGTATTGGCCATTGCTATTGCCCTCGTTGGTCCAGTATTATTCAAGTGGCCATTTATTGGTACTTCAGGTAATCATCAAAATTTACAGACAATGCATAAAATCTTTTAGCAATACATGGGTGCATCCCAAGATGCGCCTATCTCTATACATTTCACTCTCATCACACATAAAAAAAGAATTAAAATATTTAAAGAAAGTTGTAAGAAGAATGTCACCTGGCAAAATATGATTGGACAATTTGGTGGGATGCACAAAGATGTGTATAGCCTAAGATGCACCTAAGTATTTTTTAATCTTCTATACTAAATGATATTGCTAGTACCTTGTAAGTCTTATATAGCAGGTCTTACATTGTTATACGGTTTTAAAATAAACATTTATTCCTTTAAGAATGCAAGGTGTTTCTTGTTTCTTAATAGAAAAAGTAAATAAAATAGTATATAAATAAAAAATAAATATGGCTTATAAATTGGATCTGGAATATTAGTTACAAATTAAAATACACTAACGTGCCAGAGGATGTCAAGTTTTACAAGAGAATGAAATTATTTATTTATTTAGTATTATTATTATTATTTTGATATTGCTATCATGATGTGAACAATGGGATTTCCAACCTTGCCCCAAGGACTCTAATCATGTGCAAACCTCTTGTTCATTCATCATTTTGATATCAGGGCATCTTCAGTATAGTATCTAAGGCAGTTGGATGTTGCATACTATTGGTAGGAATGTCACTAGGGTAGTCAGAAATATTATTTGAATAATTAGGGTATCTTAGTAATTAGCTAGGAGTTGACTTTAGGTGTGGGAGGAAATGACCGTAGGCATCGATTTTGTTGGTTTTGGCTTGAGTGTAGACTTGAGTGTGCTCAAGAGAGGGAAGAGGGTCCAAGAGTTATCCGTCTGTATTTCATTTATGATCAATTTTCAATTTCTATCATAGCGGAATACCACTTAATAAAGAATAATTTCATAAGTTTGGAGACAGCGTTAAAGCTCTTTGGATCTGTGGGCTAATGGAAAGGAATGGTTAGTTATGGATGGGTGGGAGAAAGAAGAGGACTTTTTCTGAAAGCATTTAATTATGTCTGTTTGTTCAAACTTTCCTATCATAAATACCAGCTATCAACTTTTGACAAAATCATTATCAACTTCAATATGATCTCAAAAAGTGATCTTAGCAACTCAAGTTGTGCAATTTTCTCTCATTCAAAATCAATGAAGTCTGTGACATCTCCTACTTGGAGCTTTCGGTCATAGTATGTGGTACAGATAGTGTTACGTGAATTATTATTTGAAGGATATCATTTAGATTCACTTAACCTAAACTAACTTATAACTTGGGAACGTCTGCTAACCCTTAATTGTATGTTTTGTTTCAAATTCAGAAGGTGAATCTCTTGCAGTTCTGTAGTTCTTCTTTCCCTCTCATCGTCTCTTTCTCTATCTTACATGTTTTCATTTACTTTTCTCAGTTGTAATTTGTTGTTTTTTTTTCCTTTGTTTACTTTCTATTCCATCTGGTATGATGCCCACTTAATTCTTTAGCTTGTAGAGGATCGGTTTACAGAGCTCTAGGCCTCATGGTGGCAGCATCACCTTGTGCTTTGGCAGTTGCACCGTTGGCTTATGCTATTGCAATTAGTTCCTGTGCAAGAAAGGTATAAATAAATCAATTTTCATAGAACAATACTTACTATTTCCATTTTATGTCATAAAGATACATGCATCATGGAAGTCTATAAGTCAAATGATACTTCTTTTTTAATATTTACAAAAGATTATCTACCCTTGAACATATGATATACAATATTTTTTTGTTTTCAATCTTCTTTTCATTTGCCAAAATTAATAATAGTAGTAGTAGTAATAATAATAATACTGATACTGATATTAATAATAATAATAATAATAAAAATATGTCCACTTAACAGTTTTTATTTTCAACTTGTAGCTTTAATTTTTTTTTTCCCCTAAATGATTTATTCACATAAGATAAAGAAAAGTATGAAATATGTTTTACTCATTCGTTTGTGGTGAAAAAAAAGTTTTTGTGATTTTTTTTTTATTAAAAATATATTAGTTATCCTATTAATTTTTCATGTTCATTAGCCAACAAAATTTTCATTAAATATTGGGATTTCAAGGATTAAAAGTCAAATATATGTTCAAAGAAGGTGTGAACTCTTGTTTCACTGACAGATAGTTTTGGATTGAAACAATGAATGGGTTATGATTAAAAATAGTGAAGACTTGGTTGTAAGGATAGTTTTGGATTGAAACGATGAAGTGCAGCTTTTGCTTTCAAAATTTCAACAACTCTTCAAGATAGATTCTTCCTTTTGGTAAAATGGATCGGTTTGTTACAACCATTTGTGATTTTGTTTTTCATTCAATGCACAGGGGATATTGTTGAAAGGTGGACGTGTATTAGATGCTTTAGCTTCTTGTCACACTATAGCATTCGATAAAACTGGGACATTGACTACTGGGGGCCTTATTTTCAAAGCAATTGAACCAATTTATGGACATGAGGTTGGAGAAAACAAATCAGAATTTGGTTCCTGTTGCAATCCCTGCTGTGAAGAAGAAGCTCTTGCTGTAGCAGCTGCAATGGAGAAGGGTACTACTCACCCCATTGGGAGGTACTTCTTGAAGAGAATATTTTCTCGACCATATGCATCCTTGTTTTTTGTGTTTTATTCCTTTACTAAAAAGGTCTAGCTGGATTTGATTGGAAATGCTCATTTTTTAAGTAGATATTACTATTAGTTTATTAGTTTATTGGGTTTAGGGGCTGGAGATGTAATCACCAGATTTAGGATACGCCTGAAATGTGCAGGTCAAGTGCTGGGAAATTTTCAACTGCGACAGTAAACTGCGAGTTATATTTACCCACTTCACCACTGTGTTTTATTTTGATGCCAGTAAATAAGTGAGCTGGCTAAATACTGATGTTATAATTATGGAATGATTTAGACTTTTAGTACTAATATACCTCTTGAAAATTTTCCCAAATGCCTTGCCTCCTGGCTCTCCCGAGGCAGGTCTCACTATTTTATTTACGTACAAAATATCCAAGGATAATAGATAGGAAAGCATTTATTTTATGCTTCAAGTACCCACATTCTTTTTTTGATATTTTCATTGCAGAGCTGTGGTCGACCATAGTATGGGAAAAGACCTCCCTTCCTTTTCTGTCCAAAATTTGGAATATTTTCCGGGTAGAGGACTCATTGCAACTCTTCATGGTTCTGAGGTAATGATTCATAATTACAATCCATACTAGTATGTGCTTTTCATGTGCTTCTTTTCCATCCATAAAACCGTCATCATCTACTATTCCTTCTGTGAGTTTTTCTGATGTAAGTCATGACTTCATGATAAGGGTGTAGAGTCAGATGCATTCATCAAATAAACACAATTCTTCTTCTCTCTCTCTTTTATATATATATATATATATATGAGTGTCTGGCCAGCTTACGTGCACCACGACTAATCTCACGGGACAACCCGCCTGACCCTACAACATTTGGGTGTCAAGGAAACTTGTAGGATATTAAATCCTAGGTAGGCAGCCACCATCGATTGATCCCATGACCTCTTAGTTCTTTATCAAGGGGATGTTCCCTTATTTACCACTAGGCCAACACATGATGGTTAACACAATTAATATTTGATTCTGTCTGTACACTGTCATCTGTATTGTGCCTGTCCTTTCTTCTGTAAAAGTTTGTGACATTGATCTATCTTTGCATGATATTGTGATTTATCAACTGAAACGCAACAATTCTGCAAAGAAACAAAGCATATATAATATAAAACATTCAGAAAATTAGCTAGTAATACAGGGGACCAGATATTTATGCATGGTGTCTTTTCTTATTGTAACTTACTTTATCATATTGCATAGTTAGTAATTGGCAAGGTGATTTTGCATTCGTCTTGATTAATTACAGTCAGGAACTGAAGGTCGGAAACGATTGAAAGCATCTCTTGGTTCTTTAGATTTCATCACTTCATGCTACCAATCAGAATCCAAATCAAGAGAGATCAAAGAAGCTGCGAACACATCTTCATATGGAAGTGAGTTTGTTCATGCTGCTCTTGCAGTGGATGGGAAGGTAGGATTTAAAATTTCATAAAGGGCCTGGTTTCTGGTTATTCTTTACCTTTCTAGTATGGCTGGATATTAATCTAGTGTTTCCTTGTTAGGTTTGCTTTTCTCATCTAGTAATGTTTACTGTATCTGAAACAAGGATAGTTCCTATGGCATGGTTTCCCCAATGAGCCTGCATTCTATTATTGGTTCCTGTTAGCTGAATACGTTTCTTTAGGTTTCTTGAGGTTTAATTTAAGAATAGAATTTTGTTATTGAAACAGTAAGTTGGCTCTGGTGCTGTGATTGTCGTTGATTTCCTCTTATTTCTATTTTTATTTATTTATTTATTTTTAAAAAAAACTTGACTTTCATAGAGGAAGATGAAAGAATATGAGAGCAAAAGTCCACGAAAAGAGCTATACTACAAGAAAGATCTTGAAATTAGACCGAGCAAGTAATTACGAAAGAGCCCAGAAACAGAGGCTCAGAGAGAAACAAAGAACCTAATAATGGACTGAACATCGCCCAAGAACTCTTATGTCCTCTAATGATTATGTTGTTCCTCTTTCTCCAAAGCCCCTAGATAATAGCACACCCCCTAGCCCGCTACAAAAATTTCCCTTTATAACAAAAAGGTACATAGAGGATAAGCTCCTCAAGTCCCCTGCAAATCCTAGAGCTGAACGCCTCAAAGAATGCACCCCTGACTCCACTAGCAAAATCACATTTCTATAGGATATGATGACGTCCTCCATTGTCTCTTCAGAGAATATAACAATGAAATCACCAAAAGCCCTCTAGTTGAGATTCGATCCAAGGTGTTATCTATTTCATGCAAAACCTTCCACACAAGGAACTTCACCTTAGCCAGAAATCCAGTCCAAGTATGAGTTTACAATCATAAACAATGTTGAAGAACTGAGAAATACAAAGGAAGGGAGAAGAAAAGAGGAGAGAATCAGATTGGGGGCTGGAGGCCCGAGCTGGAATGACCTAAAATCGAGAAAAACTGCTTTTACAGCAGGTCGCAGCATTGCGGCACTGCACAAAATCCCTCAGAGCGCCGCAGCAGTTCTCTACATCCAAGCACATCTATGAAAGGCGGTCTTGCCTGGTGGCATTTTCGTCTTTTCTTTATTCGTTTGACCTGGTTGCTTCGTTAGATCTCTCCCTAACCCTCGATTGTACCTCTTGGATACCCGATACCTATAAAATAAGCAATTTAAAACATTAAATAGCATAACGATCCCGAGTTAAGGTGTGCAAAGTAGCACCTTTCGGGTGCTAACAATAAGCGAGGGTACAAGAAGCAAAAAGGACGGTCTTCTAACCACCTGTCCTCCCGAAAATAACTACCCCACCACATTTATAAATAAACTGAAAAAAGAAGAGGACTCTGAAGCGATCACTTTCTACAGGTTTCTGGAAGTGATTTTAAACCCCTCACAGTCACGGACCACTCTAAGGGATGAGGCTCATACTTACTAAGAATATATTGTGGAATAAGGTATTAGCTTGGTGATTGGTTCACTAACGCCATTTGCCAGCAAGGATTATGGGCAGTGGGAATATGCTGGGAAATTTTCAATAACAGTAAGCATTACATTGCGGAGTTGATGACTAAGACTGATGAGACACAAAATTAGAAGTTCGTTATCTAAATTTTGTTTTTGAGAGAGACATCTCTTGAAGCTTACTCACTTTTCAGACGGTTTTTGAAGGATGATAAAGTGCTGGATTTTTAGCATTTATTGAGTTCATAAGAGGGTAAAAGAGTGGCTGATCACCCTATTTTGTGTAGCTGAAGTTTAAAGTCCTCAGGATTGTTTTCCGTTAAGTCTCTTTACAAGTATTTGGTTGCCTCTTCTCCAATGGATTTACTTCTCTATAAAGTCTTGTGGAAGCTTCCATCTCACTGTACCAATTATTTTTTTTCAAGACAAGCAACGGCCTTGGTTTGATCGATTTGAAGTTACTTGAGGTTAAAGCTTCTTCTTGGTGTTCTCTTTCCCGACAACGGGAACGTATTTATTTTACCAGTTTAATTATCTTGTATGGTTCTACGTATTGTTCTAAATGTACACATGAAGTTTTTATATTGTTTCATTTCCTTGTATTTTCAACATTAGCCTCTTTTCATTTATTCAACGAAAAGTCTTGTTTCCTTTTTTAAAAGTCCATTGTTTCTTGTCTAAAAGGAAATTTTGTAGCCTCTAATAGCATGTGGAATCCTTCTTTCTGTACATTTAGTAATGGAACTGGATTAAGTTTTTATTATGGTAAGATTGGTTGGATTTTATAATTGTTTATTGTAGAGTGGTAGATATTTAGTATTTAAGAAATAGTAGCTCACAGAAAATAATGTTTTTAGAATGCCACATCACTGTAATTCAATTTCAACAGTTATTTCGTAGTGACTTGGTTGAAAACTTTTGATACCTTGGAGGTCAGCTGATACTTCAGAATATTAGAGATGGAATTGAAAAATGACATCTATTTTAAGTACTGAATTATCTAGCAGTTGATTGTATCCAATTGTTCCAACTTCAATGCTGCGAGGGTGCAGGTAACACTTATTCATCTAGAGGATCGACCTCATCCTGGAGTTTCGAGTGTAATAGCAGAATTAACAGATAGAGCAAAACTTCATGTAATGATGTTGACTGGAGATCATGAGTCAAGTGCACGAAGAGTGGCAAATGCAGTGGGCATCAAGGAAGTCCACTTCAGTCTAAAACCTGAAGATAAGCTTAGTCACGTGAAAAGTATCTCTAGGGAGAATGGTTAGTTATTTTTCCCCTTTGTCCTCATCATAGATTGACTTAATTATCCAGTGGTAATAGAACATATACTTGTTCCTAGCTTACAGTCAGAATTCATTTTCCTTTGCTTTCTGCATTCTTTTTTTTTTTTTTTTTTCCCTTGTGTGTCTGGTAATGCTCTGTGTTCCTCGTTTGCTGTTGACCATACAGGAGGACTAATTATGGTTGGTGAAGGCATTAATGATGCACCAGCCCTTGCTGCTGCTACCGTAGGCATAGTGCTTGCTCAACGTGCTAGTGCAACTGCTATAGCTGTGGCTGATGTTCTGTTGCTGTGGGATAACATATCTGGTGTACCCTTCTGTATTGCCAAGTCTCGCCAGACGACTGCCCTAGTAATTTTAAGCCAACCATTTTGCTCTGATAACCTTTCTATTAATAGTCACTAGTGCTTATAATCTCTACTTATTTGCTTGCAGGTTAAACAGAATGCTAGTCTTGCCTTGTTTTCTATATTTGTGGCCTCTCTTCCTGCAGTTTTAGGGTTTCTTCCCTTGTGGTTAACGGTATGGAAATTTAGCCCTTTTTTCTTTTGTTTTCCTTTTATGTGTGCTCATGGATTTATGTCCATTTACAAGAGCCTAGCAATAGCCAATGCTATATCCATACATTCTGTACAGATTGTAAATGTAATTTTTTCTTTTTTTTTTCCTAATGCAGGTACTTCTGCATGAAGGTGGTACTCTTCTCGTTTGCCTCAATTCCATACGCGCTTTGAATAATCCTAGTTGGTCCTGGAAGCAGGACTTGAAGCAATTGCTAATGGAGCTGAAATTTAAGGGCTCGCAGCCAAGGCTTAATACCAGCTCTACCACTGTACAATCTTCCCCTGTATAGGTTTGCTCTACCACTCTACAAGCTTCCCGTTTATAGCTCTCTCTCTCTCACACACAATAAGCTACGTTTAAGCTGTAAAATATCTGAGCATGCTCATAATGAATTGTACTCTTTTGATTCTATGGGTGATGCCTCGGAAACTCCATGTGTATTTTATTTTATTCTATCTAGAAGGCTAAATTATAGGCAACGTCTTTGAATTTTGATCATAGTTTCAACAATATTTATGAAGATTCACTAATACTCTTACCATTCAAACAATCTTAAAACTGTCTTTGTTGTTAGCAGGTAGGATAGAATACTGATGTGGCTGTTGACATGTCAAGGACATCTTACGTGGCTTTTTTTTTTTTTTCAAGGATGAAACTACATCCACATCCTCTATCAATAAAATTTAAAAAATACATACACTTATCCATGTTACTAAAAACGATAATGATTGTTAAAACAAACAATACAATTGCACTGTAAATTGAAAGAAATTATATAGTATACCTAAAGTAGTCTTGTTATCCCATTTGGCTTGGTTTTTAGTTTCAACATTATTATTGTGTAGTGTCTGCATTATAATTGACACTCTAATTGGTTGTATCTAGTTAAGTTGTAATCAGTTTGTAAGTGTTATTTAATTCTTTAATACTTATGATATTATATATATATACTATATATATCATTATTTCCCCAACAATTTTCTAGAATCAAGTTTAATAAGAATAGGAAAGCAATTTATCAGGTAAATTCTTCTTCAAGCAAGGACAGTTTGTAACTTAATTTAAAACGATCAAATTTGCTGATAACTCCTTGGTTTAGACCTCATTAGCTTTTTTGTTTATGGTGGTACTGAACCTAAAAAAATAAATAAATAATAAACAAGAATCCTCATGGCCACTTAATTATGGTAATAATAGGTGCACAATCCAGTTGTCAAATTCCCTAGTAGGCAATGATTCACACTGAGATGAGGGAAGAAGGGTGAGTCCAAAGCTGCACTGATACTTTGCAACAATGGCTCAAACAAGTGGAAAAAAACAAAGAAAGAAGCAGCCAAACAGGGTTTGCTCTCTTTTTGAAATAATGTTTCGACGTAGATTATAAGTTTGTGTCAAATCAAAGCTCAATATTGGGAGTAGCATTTTGCGTTGTATGCCTAATTCACGCTAAGAACGTGTTTGGCTGTTAGGAAACTGATCTTTTAAAGGAATTTATTGATTCAACGGGTTGACACAATTGCTCAATATAACAGCTAAACGATGAACTTGTTCTTCATTAAACGATGAGAATCAATCAGCAACTAGACGATCGCTTACTATTGTTACGCGATCGCTTACAAACTCTAAACGTTCGTTTATAAATTCTATACGATCACTTACAAGCTCTACATGATCGCCCATTAACTCTACACGATCGCTTACTAATATTAAACGATCGCTTACGAAACACTATGTGATCGCTTACAAAACGTTACACGATCGTTGGGCTCTACTACTCGATCGCTTAGTAGAAGTAGGTGATGAGTTGTACTCCTCGGTTGATTCTACACGATGAGCTTTCCCGAACTCCCACCCTCGAGAGCTCACTCTCCTTACTCAAGATATTCAAACTTTCGTGCCTTCTCTTTCGGTTTCTTTCTTCTTTTAAACCCCAGCTTCTCCCAACAGAATTGAAAGTAATTTAGTTGTGGTCCCCAACCTTCCTAACCGACTCAACCGTCGATTTCCCCTCATCTCCTCTATTCTTTCTTCTTTGATAATGCAATATAAGTGGAGGCCTATCATTGGCCCACCAACTTTATAAGTCGGTGTTAAATTACTCAACTTCAATAGTAAACACCGTTAAAGTTTTCATATTTATCGAAGAATTTCATAATACAACTCTGCATCTCAAAGATAAACTTTCTAACTCTTACACATTAAATTCAGACTTCGTAATTTAACTTTGTCTCAAACGTCTCTTAATAGTGCAGTAACACACTTGATATGTTTATTATTGTATTTCTTACGTCATATCACATTATTTAGCTGAGATTAATTATTAGCAAAAGATTAAACACAATAATTTCAGATATCAAGAGTCAGTTAGGATTGATTTTGAAAGTGCAGCACTTAAAAACATTTTTCCAAGTATTTAAAAAGTCAATTGAAAGGGAATGTAGATTAATAATTAAACATTTTTTTCACAGTTGTTGAGGAAGACAACAAAAGGAGAAAAAATTGGAAAAAAAAAAATGGATATAATTTGCAGTCTGGAACAAGGAATTAGATGATTCCAAATGTGAATCAGTTAGTGGGAGTAAGCTGTCTTCATAATCTTTGTATAGTCAATCAAAGGCTATGGCCATTACTTTGATTAGTATATTTTATGATTTATTTGGTCAAAGGATTAGATTTTTCAAAGCCTTCCTTTGAACAAAGACAATTCTAAAGCTAGCATCTTTTCTTTCATGCATCAATTATTTTAATCATAATAGATTTTTAGACTAATTAACATTTTGGAAATTTATTAGTGTCAAAGATATTTTATACCTAAGCTATTTAAAAGCTTGTAGAAACTATGATTATCCAACAATAAGTGTATACTGTTGTTGATAATTTAGAATGTCCATATAAAATACGCATTTTGGTATTTATGAATTTGAAAATAAATTTATTAAGTATTTGTAGTAAAAAAAAAAAAAAACAATATCTATCGTTCTAATTCTTTAAAAAAATATATGATCACTTCAACGTTAGCTTGTTCATATTCATAAGAAATATATGGTGTGATGAGTTAGCATGTCCTTTTTGTTTCTTTAATATGATACTACATTTTTTTTTTTACATGCAATAAAATTTAATGTGTTTGAATGACCACAAATATAATCGAATTGCCCAGTTGGCTGTGCAAGTATGTCCTTTTCCTTGAAAATGAGAACCTTATCAATCAGGTTTGAGACTAAAATTAAATCATCTAAAGTAAGATATTATTTTCCTAACGCCATGAAGGCAGGAATGTTTTGTTTAATAATTATTTTGGTTTTTTTTAATCTAATAATTATACTAGTTTCATCCTCATAATAGATTTCTCTATCTTCAAGCCAAATTTCTAAAACAAAACCATATTTGTAAAAACTACACTTTTCTTTTCTTTTTTTTTTTTTAGTTTTCAACAAAATTTGGCTTAATTTTAAAATATTTATAGATAAAATAGGTAATAAGGTAAGAAAATTACAAGTAGAAGTAGTGTTTATGAATTTAATATTTAAAATGATGATCAAATAAAACCTAAGTTATTATTAGTAAAAGTGGGTATATGGGGATTTGACATGCTAGTTTGAAATCTCAAACTTGAAAACGTTACACACGGGAATGAAGTTGTAGGTTTAGATAACCTAGTTTTATGAAAACCATATGTTTTTTTTTTTTTTTCTTTGTGAATGTTTAGAAAGTTTGAATTTATGAAATTTGGGTTTGGAGTGCACGTTTAGAAAATCTGGGAATAGAGTGCAAAATTAGAAATCTTGGATTTGTGAAATATTTCATTATATTTAATCAATGTTTAGATTAATTTAAAATTTTCATCTCATTATTTATTGGATAAATGTTTTAAATGGAAAAATTGATAGAAATATTTTATAATATAACAAAATATTATTGTCTATCAGTGACTGATAGTGATAGACATCAATTACTGTTAGACATCTATCACTGTCGATCACTGATATACAATGACATTTTGGTATATTTATAAATAAATTATTCATTTTTCTATATTGGAGAACAACCTTTATTTATTTTAATTATATTAATATAGTTAAGTTTAAAACAAGTTATTTTTAGTATTGTTCCAATATAACTAAATTTAAAATTAAAATTTTGTTTTTTTATACTTTTGTTATTTTAAATTTACTAACTTAAATATGTAAAAAAAAAAAAAAAATACATTGGGTAGACACTTTTTAAATGAGTGAATGAAAAATGAAATATGAATTTAATATGAACTGCAATCTCTGCTGCATATCCAAAGCAAGTTAGGTAATTGAACATAAATTATCATAAAACAAATCATGTCTAACAAGGTGGTGCTAAAAGTTAGGACTAGGTTTCATTATCTATCATATAGTTTTGGAATGCTAAATTAATGTATTCTCCACCTTGATCCGATTAAAGTATTTTAATCGTTTTCTTGAACTTTTCAAGGGCTTCAGACTTATGTTCCATTAGGTATAGTTATATATATATAACTATATGTTATATCAAACATAACACATAACCTATAATTTAGGTTACATCAAATTTAATATAATTTATAGTCCTAAAACTTTCAATAATTCATGAATCTAATATAAATCAAATTTATATTAAATTTAATTATATGAATCTAATTCATATAATTAATATTTGAATTATATCTAAATATTTAATTCCTCTCGAGATAAACTTTATATTATAATGTATGAAATTAATTACATCACAAATAATTAATTTCGTCAATTAATTTGAATCATTAAAATAAATCCAAAATTAATTCTCAATAATCCTAGTTTTTCCACTAAATTCCCACTTAATTTGAACACATTTGGTGTAAAATTGTCATGCAATTTGAATGCATGAGGGAGTTGAACAAAAGTCAATTGAGCTGGCTGAGATAGAAAGATATGCAACTGTTTTTTTTAATCGTTTTCTTGAAGTGATTTTGGAATTCACCTTTGAATCTAAGGTGGAATAGTAGGGAAGATGATGGTTCAAGAAAGGTAGAATTTGAAAGCCTTATTTCCTTTATTTGAAGTTACATGTTTCTTTCCAGCTTGATTGGCGTCACTTGAGATCCAAACGTAGGTGTTGATGAGGTCATACAGAGAAATCAGAATTTTGCACAACTTTCTTCTTATACAGCATAAATACACCCATTTAGGGTTTTCAAATATACATTAAAGAACTGAATAAATAAGAATTGAAACAAATAAATCTACATGCCATGGGAGATCTCTAAGTAACACCACCTGATTGTACGATAGTTTGTTGAGGAAGATTCTGGACCCATTTCCTTTATCACCAATTTTCTCCTTTCAATATCCTCCTTCCTTACAACAATATCACTAAGGACCTCCTTGGATCTTCTAAGCTACTCCATGGCTGCTCTAAGCTCCTCTATGGGTATTATGAGGTTCTACATAGGTCCTCTAAACTACTCCATGACTGTTTTGTGATCCTTTGACCTCTTCCATGCTGATCCTTCGTCAGTCTCTAACGTTAATCCTTCAATTTCTTCGACAGGTCTCATTGGCCTTGGTTCAACCATCTTCGATCTTTATCTTCATTCTTGAGCCTCCTATCTCTCTAAACTCTCGCCTTTGGTCTACCTCGGTAAATTTACCCATTATAGTTTGTATACAAAGTTAAATTATCATTATCTTTGGCCATGGTGATAAATGAAAATGACAGACCATCAAAATCTTGCCAACTATTGTAATAACATTTCTCCTCCTTGATTAATAATCATAGTCATATTTTTCATTTTATGTTAATTGTTGAGTTTGCCAATTATAGGCATAGTGTTATAAATCATTATTATATATAAATATATTCTATTCTATTGGAATAAGTTTTTGAATCTATTGAATTTAATTAAGGTGAAGTTTTAATAATAAATTACGAAAATTATTAGAAGTTGTATGTTGTAACAGTTATCTCTTGGATTGTCTCTCCATTCAATTTATCTAATAAAGGGACATTTTTTGGAAATAATATTTCTGCAAAATATTTTTCTTATGTGAAAAATCTTGTATGTTGTATATATGCAAAGCTTTTTCCATTCTTCGTGCACGACTATTTTTTAAAATTACAGTTGCTCATCTGAGTATCTGTTGTGCATATTAAAGACTTTCAGTCTATTGAGTTGTGTCGGTTATTTTCACGAAAGATATCGAGAGTCGTTGTCTTGTAAAGTGTTTTTGTCAATAGCATGGTGTCAATCTGTGAAGGTATCGAAGATTGTATTGATGTAAGGTTAGAGACATACTCCAAGCTATTTGTATGCTTCATCAGTAGACTACTTGAGAAGAGATTCTCAAGTTTAAGGGGAACCTAAGCAAAATGTGTGAATTTTAAGATCAAGTGGGAGGGAGTCTCACGAATTAAGAGGAGCTTAAGTCTACTGAGAGGAAATCTCGATCTTAGGGGGAGCCTAAGAAGTTCTTCAATGATATTACTAGTTAGGGGGAGTCTAAATTACCAAGAAAGAGGGTGTCTCAAATCTAGAGGAAGAGCCTAGGTGAACAATTGAGCAATTAAGCTCTACAAGAACCACTGTAATTTTGTTGTCATTACAGATAAGTACTATGTTGTAATTTCTTATCATCTATATTAGTAAAGTTATCTTTCCTGAACACACTGTCCCCTAGACGTAGGTTGTATTCACTGAATTGGGTTATTAATCTTTGGCATTCCTTTTATCTGTTATTTACGTCAGTTATTCTGTGGAATACTATAGCATTATTCATAATAACGTTTAATGTGTAGTAGTTAGTCCAATATTGTTTTAAAAAATGAATTTTAAATTTTGGAAAAGAAAAATAAAAATAAAAGAGTTTATATTCTATTTGCATGTTTGGTAACAATTTCATTTGTAGTATTCAATTTTTGAAACCTATGTTTATTTCTTAGCTATATATCAATTTTTCAATTGTGATTTTCACATTCCTTAAAGAAACACTTGAAATCTTAGCTAAATCATATATAAAAGTAATAATAGTTTTTGAAAACTATTCTTTCGAGTTTTCAAAAGTTGACTTGATTTCTTAAAAATATTTGTAAAAAATGGATAACAAAAACATAAAAACTTATAGGTGTATTAATGTTCGTTTATGTGCCTTGTTTAAAATTAAAAAAAAAAAAAAAAACCTAAATTATCATCAAACGAGACCTTAATTGGTAGTGAATGAGTAAAATTTTAAACCTACCGCTTATAAATATTTGAGTGAGATAGGAGGTTGAAAAGATATCATCAAAAGGGTATATATATATATACTTGTAAAAGTATGTATATATGTTATCAATGTACAAGGTCATGTGAATCTAAAGGCTCATGAGTTTATGAAATGGGTGAAAGCTAAAGTTTCCCTTTTTTTTGGGAAAAAAAGTGTAAGCTAATTAAGGTTTTATTTGAGTGGTAAAAGAAAATGACATTTGACCTAACTGCAAAATAAAATGCTTAGTTTTTTTGGGATATGTGCATGGCATGGCATGGCATGGCTCCACTCCTTTGACAAATCCAATATAATTTGTTGGGTAAGTCTGCATTATAAATTATTTCCAAATAAATTATGAAACTTTCAGAAATTTATACCACTTTTCAACTTAGTTTCTAAATGCTTGTCTTTCTTTCTTTCATATATATACCAACACCTTTTGGCTGGTCTCTATCATTATAATCACCTCCCCCACTCATACATTATTTTATAATATTTGCTACCTTTTTGTTTGCTTCTTAATATCATATAATTTAAGTATATATAATATCATCTTAGATCATTTTTGTTAATTTTTTTTTCTTTTCTTTAATGTAAGATTAGTTGTTGGGATCCATTTAATTTAGAGTTATAAAACTGTACTTGAGTTTTTGAAGTCTTATTGACCTTTCAATACTTACAATAGTTCAAATAATAATGAAAAATTACTCAAAATTAGGAGAAAATTAAGTTGAATCAATCTGGAACATGAAGATGATGTTCTTCCTTGTAAATTGGGAATCAAATTATAAGTTTTTTAGGTCAACTCAACAAGCTAGGCTAGAGTGCATGCAGCTAATTTTTTTACTATCCAATATTGTATTAATCAATTTAACCTAACTTTCATTATATATACTAATAGATATTTATTTGATGAATTGTTGCTAGTAACACTTTTAAGAAAACTCTCATACAAAATTTAGATGGTTAAGGAACTTGAGTAAAGTATATAATTTTGGTCTGATTGCAACCAACTAGAACAACCTACTAGCTAGAGATGGTTTTTCTTGTTAGTTATCAAGAAATTGAATATAGTTATTGTTACGATTTTAACTCTTATTCTTAGTTTGTTGGTGTGTGTAAAAATATTAATCGGTAAGAGAATACTTTTAAAATTTGGACTGAGAAAACGCATTTGATCTTCACATGACAGCAATAGTAAATTTATAATTTGAGAAAAAGTAAACCTATTCCAATGTCAAAGTTAAGATGCAAATTCTATAATGGAGAAGAAATCATCAAAAGTTTAAGTTACCTCATATGAAACTATAATGATATATTTATAGCTGATTTGATCAAAGATTTATCTTAATCCTAGTATTAATATAAGAGTTTTTTTTTAATCCCAAACAAACTAGAATTAAATCTTATCTTATATTATCTTATCTTTTAATAAACTTTTAACTTATTTCGTGCCAGGTCTAAATTCATTGTTGAAATGCCTTGAATTCAAACAATAATTGGTTTAGGAGATTTCAAGTCAAGGTGGAGATTTGTTAGAATGTCTTGAATCTTAATCAGAATTGGTACAGGAAATTTCAAGTTAAGGTGGTGATTTGTTGGAATACATTGAATCCAAAGCCTAATTAGAATTGGTATTTGATATATTTAATTATTAAAAATTTTTCGCAAAGAAATAGCCCACTTGTTGCACTATATAAATTCTCTAACCCTATAGACATTATTTGGCATATTTTATATTTTTCTATAATATTCTTACTAACAAAATTGTTCTACCCTAAATTTATGGACGTAACTAATATATCGTTAATAAACCACGTAAATTTGTATCTGACAGTGTATTTTGCCAATGCAAAAAGAAGTTTACAAAGACTGAGGATATATGAAAACCTCAAAGAAAAAGAAAGGAAATTATATCATGACGAGGCAATAATAACCATGCCATGATAAAGCAAACGGTAGAAATGCTGTTATAGCAAAAGAGAAATTAAAGCCACTAATAAGAGATCAATGAGAAATCATTTTCTTATTTATTGCACTTGTTATCAACTTCATTTATTTGTCGTCTTATGTTATTACCGACTGCATGATCTTTCATTGAAATGTGAGTATCAATATCCCTATGGAGCATTCAAAGCTTCCATAAATAGTTCCTAAATATTCATAGATATTTTGGCATCAAAGCCATCTTTGCTGTACTAAAACTTATAGGTCACCTTTATTTGTTATAAATCATAAAGTACATTGAAGTTTTGACGTTTCTTTTTTTTTTTTTAAGTTTCGGATTGTATTTTCCTTCATATTGTGTTATTTATGTTTTTTAGTCTTATTTAGTATAATTTTTGTGATAAGAAATATGCATATTCTAATCGTTTATAATTTCACTTCGCTAAATCGTAAAAATCTATCTATCATATTCAATATGGGACAAAAAGATTACATCATGTGACAACGTATATCTGGCCAACCACCAAGGTGGTCTCCCATTTGGGACCATATATGACCTAGGGCTAGTTTGTTGTCGTCCGTTTAAGTTCCATACAAATACTCTAAGGCCAACATTATTAGGCTTAAATTGACTCAAAAAGAATTTCAAAAGCCACACTTCTTGAATTCTGAATTATCACGTGAATTCATAGATGAAGTAAGAAATTGATGCGTAGAATTATAGGATAATTAGTATATTTATGTTTAATATTTGGTTAGTTGATAATTTAGATTAATTAGTGTTTAATTAATTATTTTCTTATTCTCTGGTAAGACTTTAAATAGTTAATTTAGGGTTATAATAGATAATATAAACCTTTTTGGAACATAACTATTATTATACCACAATAAATATATATATATATAACTGACATTTTCTAATGAAAATATTTTAACAAATATTTATGTATGCATTTTATTCCCAAAACTAGTATGTCCCAGTGTTTGGCTTTATTGGGTGAATATTCTTATTCTATCCGTATATTGTTGATGTTCATTTCTAAATTAATACTTTTGTTTTTATTTTTGTCCGTTAAAAATTAAATTTATAAACACTATTTCCATCTCCATATCTTTTCTTTGTTATCTACTTTTCATCGATAGTTTAAAAAATCAACTCAAATTTTAAGGGGAAAAAATTAACTTTCAAAATGTTGTTTTTATTTTTGTAATTTGACTAAGAATTCAACCATTATACTTAAGAAATATGCAAATTATTATAGGAAATGTGGATGAAATATGCTTAATTTTCAAAAACAAAAACAAAAAACAAAATAATTTAACGTTAAAGGTCAATTAACTTGATTATTTAAGGCATATATCCTCATACTAAAAAGAAATAGAGGTTCAAAAATATGTATCAGAGTTGTTGAAACAAAAAACTTGAGGTCGATGAAAGTTAAGAACACATATAAACACAATTGACAGAGTAAGTCATTGATAAAAAAAAAAAAAAAAAAGGAATTTCCAATTTTTTGTCTAAAGCTAGCAAATATATTTATTTTTAAAAAAAAATCAATTTAGATTACAATATCATTTTGATCTTTGTACTTTGAGTCACATTCACGGTAGTCCATATACTTTCAATAAAATTTAAAAATGTCACTATTATTAATTTAATGTTGGTTTAAAAAAATTAAAAGTATCATAAGCATTACGTTGATAAATTTAAGAAATATATATTCACGTAATGTTTTTTCTTACTTGAAGATTATTATTATTTGATAAATTTTTCTAAAAATATTGTGTAATGTTGTTGATGATATAAAAAGTAATGTTTTATCAACGTTATGTGCAATATTATAATTACTGGTAAAAAATGGTAAAATATATCTAAAGTTATTGAGTTCACATCCTAAATGTGTGTTAAAAATTTAGGAAAGTGTCTATGTAGTTGAATAGTTTACAAAACAAAAAAAAAAAAAAAGGAAATAAAAAAATTGATACTTTTTTAACAAAAAAATTCATAAATTTTTAGGTTATAAAAAAAGTAAACCAGGTACCCATAACTCAATTTAACTCAAGTTTGCACTCCAAATACAGTTTTTCCAAACCAGCTCTACTTTACACTTTAAATACAAATAATTATTACCGACTCAAATCAAATCAAATCAACTTTGCACGTCAAATGCACTTCAAAATTGTTAACACTTTTAAAATGATGATGTCAAAGCAGTCCTCAATTTTATGTACATGTACATATATATAAACATCTTTCTATAAATGAGTTAAAATATTCACTATTTATAGGACAAGTTGTAAAATTCACCTATAATGGTAGCTAGTTGCAATTACATACTCAAACATTCAAATGTAATAATTAGGCCCTCAAACTTCTACGAGTGTTAAAATTAGGGGTTCTTTGGATAAATGGCCAAAATTTCAGGAAAATTTGGGCCAATGACCTAATATCTACACCTATAATGTCAAATGACCCATTTTTTAAAAAACTGTCAATTGACCTTCTGCTGACATTATCACGATATGAGATTACAAGAATTGTCCCTGATAATTGTCTCGCTCTCGCTACTTGGATCTCGCTCTCACTGTCTGTCTATTTTCTATCGTGATGTGATTATTTGTCACTATACAATTAATTTGACAATTTTCACGAAATCTGTCTACAACTTAAAATCATTAACCCAACAAATATGTAATGGTGAATTCTTTAAAATCTAAACTTCATTTGAATTGTCATTTTGTTAAACGAAGATTTATTGAACGAGGTTTTCCAAAACAGAGTTTTTCGAAACCAAACGGAGTTTTCAGAATGGGTTTTTAAGACGGAACGGACTTTTCTTGGACCTGGTTTCATTGGTGTTTATAGGAACGTGGTCTCAAAAAAGGTATGTAAATAGCATAACAAAAGGGTTGTGAGAAAGAGCGACAGCGAGAAAGGTGGAGAGAGAGAGAATGATAGCGAGAAAGGTGGAAAGAGCGAGATAGAGCGACAACGAGAGAGCGAGATTGAGCGACAGAGTGAAAGCAAGAGCGAGATTGAGCGATGGCGTGAGAGCGAGAGCAATTGGGAGCGACAACGAGAAAGATCCATGTGTATTACTATCTGCTTAATAAAAAAAGAAAAAAGAATCTTACTTTGTAGGATGACAGAAAAGTGTGTACTAATTCGATATAGAGGTCATTGAGATGAGAACCAAAATTTGTATGTTGAAGGCAAGCTAACAGGCAACATTGTTCCTATTACCTTGAAGTATGAAGAATTTAAAGCTCACATTTACAGGGTTGCAAATGTAAATTGCACAGAGTTTGATGAGAGTTAAATATAGCTTGACTTTGAAGCCCCTCCACAATACATACGGAATGACGGTGATGTTTGCTTACTTTTTTTCTGAGAAGATCTTTCTAAAGTTCAGTTATATGTAACGCTAAAATGATACCACGACGAAAATATGAATATGAGTTATGATGGTACAGATGTAAATAGACAATACGAAGTATCATATGAGCTTAATCGAGAAGAGGTTGATATTCCACTGTCTATGAACATTCAACCATTAACATTATCAATATACAATGACAACATTCATGCAGTGGACTTGGAAAGAAAAATTCAATGTAACGGACCTGTGCTTGGTAATGAGAGATCACGAGGACTTACTTCAATAGATTTTGGTCCTTCAGAAGATCATGATCCTTTTGTGATTGATAATGATGTTGGATTTTATGTCCTAAAACTCGTGGTTTTTAAACAGTAAAACTTATTCTGAAAATTCAATGAATTGTTATTAAATATATGTATTGCTTATTTCGTTTTAGAAATCCAATAAACTAAAAGACACATGACTATTACATGAGTACTTGAGCTTTATGTGAAGACATAAAAGTGGATCACGTTCGAGTAAATAGTCAAAATGATCTATAGTATATGAATAAGTTTGGGTGCCTTATTCTGGCAACACTATCGGATGCGGCCCACTCTATAGTTGTTACAAGGAGTTGTAAAATGCTACAGACAATGTGATCCTAATTCGTACATGTTATGACATGAAGAGTGGGAGTGTCCTGTACAATAGGTTAGTACAAGATCGGATCATGGAATCAGTCACTCTCACTTTATAACGTTGTTTACTGTTTAAGACTGACGCTTTCAAAGCAATGACCTAGGTAACTAGACATTAATCCTGAGCGAACTATGAACTCCTGTTTTTTCGGGATTATCCTTAAATTTGCATAGGCAAGGGTTGACTCAAAAGTGCCAACTCAATAAACCTCAATTTCAGGGGTAAGACCGAGTAGATAGTTGAGGATATAGGGTGCAAGATGGAATTCACTCCTACCCATTTTTAGGGATAGTAGAGAGGTTGTTCCCTTAAGTGCTGACTCTGGGTCTTGAATAAGGGGCCTCATCGTCTCATTTGCCCGAGAGGGACTCAGTTTGTCAATCGGATCACAAATCAATTGTTCATTAGAGGATCAGTAGGACTTAAAAAGCAAGAGGTAATCTCGGAGGGTAAAAAAGACATTTGACCCGGCCGTTATTACGAATAACCTGTGAAGGGTTAACTTACTAATAATGGTTAAGGGTTAACTTACTAATAATGGTTATATCGAGTAGACATAATATATCTACAGTGAGCGGAGTGCAACTATGGGCTTTAGTAGAGTGACCCATTAGTTAACAAATGAAGGTTAATTCAGTGTAAAATGTTTAGCCAATTAATCTCGGATCATTGGAGCCCATGATCTGTAGGTTCACAAGGTCCCCCTACTAGCTCATAAATGGATTAGCTTTAGAGTAGTGTGATAAGTTAATTTGAAACGTTCAAATTAGAATTAAGGGAATTAGTAATTATATATGATATAATTACGCGTTTAATTTTGAAATTAAACGGAATTGAAGAATTAATTAATATTTAAATATGATTTAAATATTAAATTCATGAAAGTGAAATTTGTGTAAAATTAATTTAATATTTGATATTAAATTAATTAGAATTAATTAAATTATTTATTTATTTATTTATTATTTTTATGAGAAAATTAATTTATGAAATTAATTTTGTAAATTAATAAAATTCTTCAATTTTGAAATTCAAATTGATTTTGAAAATTCAATTTGTAAATTAGAAATTGGGGGAAAACACATAATTGGAAATGTTGAATTTCTCCATTATCATGAAGTTGCTCACACAAAATCCACTTGACTCTTGCTTCAATTCACCAAGCATGAGTTGCCTCTCATGCAAGCTTCTTCTTTGTATAAATGTCCTGTAATAAATAGAGAAGATGGAAGTGGAATTGAGGCATGCATCAATTGAAGAAAGGTGTTCTTCAAGTGGATGGTGCAGTTAGTTCTTCTCTAAGTTCTCTTCATTCAAGCTTATTTTCAGTCCCACAACTCAATCTAAAGCTAAAAAAAATAGTAGGAAAGATCTTGAGGTGGTTCACAACAAGTTTTGGAGAAGATTTGTAGCTAAATTCGTGATTCAAAGAGGTTCTACAAAGGTATTACTTGAAACCCTCTTATTATTGTTTGAGCATGCTTTAGTTACAGTTAAATGTAATGAATTAAAATACTTATTGATCCTTGTTGCTTCCGCTGCATACTGATATACGCCTACAATCAGTATCAAAGCATCATTTAAGCATTCGATTTGGTTGAATATTGGCTTGATGGGTGTTTTTTATGAGATATATGAAAATGGTGCAATGATATGGTTTTCTGAGTTTTGGCATTTATTTTCTCTATGATTCCTTGATTAAATTTGTAATTGGCACTTGTTTGATTAGTTTATATGTGTTCTCAAGAGTCTGTAACTTATTTGGAGTCATTAGAGTTGAAATTAAGTTATAATTGAAGAAAGAAGTGAAGAAGGTCGAGCTATTGTTTAAAGATCATGAGCTTCTGCCCAGGTAGTAGCGTTGCAACACTACTGAAAGTTCCAGCGAGAGTGAGATTTTCGTTTGAAGGTTAAGCGAGATTCCTGTTCAAAACCAACGAGAGCAAGATTTACATCAAGTAGCGTTGCGATGCAGCCCTTGAGCGTTGTGACGTTACTCACAATTCAAGCGAGATTGAGTTCAAGTAGGGAGATTTGATCAAGTTTCAAACGAGATTTCGTTTCGAGCGAGATTTCGAGTTCAAACAAGATTATGAATCAAGTTTGAGTGAGATTTCTAGTTCGAGCGAGATTGTAATGGAATTTTGAGCGAGAAATCGAGTTGAGCGAGATTTTGAATCAAGTTCAAGCAAGATTTCGAGCTAGGAGCGAATTCTGTTTCTTGTTGTTTTTGTAAATATTAGGCCTTTGTTTGCTTGTTTATGTCAAAACTAAAACTATATCAGTATGTGTTTAATTATTTATGCATGTGATGTGTGTTATAATTAAATAAATCTTGTATGTGCATACAGTATGCCATGTACATTTAAAATCCCACCATGTGAAGCATGTTGCATGCATTGAAAGTATGTTATAAACTGTTATAATATATAGTATACATGTTAGAGTTTCTTTTATTTAATATAATTTTTATATTAAATATTGAATGTCTTTGATGTCTGTTGTGGATGTTTAGCATGTCTAAAATTTTGTAAGCTGTTATAAAATTGGGATAGATATTTAAAATCTATAACAAAGAACAGTTGCATGCTCACGTAGGTTAACCACTCGTTTTAATAGTTAAAATAGGTCGTTAAACTTGTAAAACTGGGGTTACAAACTCAAACGGTATATAATCTTGTCGAAGGCTGGAGGTATTCAAGTTGACGGTCTACGGAACACCATCTACCAGGATATTATGGTCGAATTATTGAGCATTATTAACTGGTTTTATGAGCAATACGTGAGCGATGTGAGGTTTTAAAACTAGTTTATCACCTAGACATCGTATGTTGAATCCAATTATAAACGTTATACTTAGATAAACACCTAGACTTATGTTGTTTAATTAGCCGAAACAAGCCTAAGAAACGAATACCCAGTTTAATCATTAGAACACTTCAGTGGGAGTTTAATAACATATATGATACTATTAGAATACTTCAGTGAAAATCAAATAACGTATATGATATGTTAGAACACTTCAGTGGGAGATTAATAAACATATATGATGTGGTTATTTCTAGCTCTCACGTCTCTAAGAGTTCACAATAAAAAAAAATTCATGTGGCACTTCGTGTCACCCTAGAAGTAACCTCCATTCGGAAAGTGTTTACATAAATTGAGATTTTGGTGAATGAGGGAAGTTGTTCACTTTAAAATCAATTATGATGTTTCGATTTTAAAATTTTCAATTCTCAAGATGTTCACACCGAAAGGTTCATGGGGCACTTTGAGTCACCCTAGGAGTGACCTCCATATGGAAAGTGTTTGCGTGAATTGTTCATGGTGAACAAGGAAGTTGTCCACCAAAAAATCAAATATATAATATATTGATTTCAAATCTCACATCCCTATATAATTCCCACCGTGAGATCCGTGCAGCACTTCGTGTCACCTTAGAAGTGACCTCCATTCGGAAAGTGTTCATCATAGATCAAGACCAAAGTGAATGGGGAAGGTAGTTTATAGTAAGTGGGTGAAGGATATGTGTTACATATCCTACGGTTTCTTCTGTTGGTTTAAACCGTGTGATTTTTATGTTGTGCTTGCTTATCGTCTTTAAGTCGGCCTCGCTAGTTGTTTAACAACGGCTATCCCCTAGGAGGGTTTTAACATAGGATTCGGAAAAACTCAAACTCCAGAAATGGATAGGATTTTTAAAGTCGGTTTCAACTTTGACTTTTCAACTTTGGGAGCATCGTTGGGATCGGACTTCTGAAGTCTAAAAACAGAGGGTTACACTTACAGAGTTACTAAAGAATTAGTAATTTCTTATGAAAAAAGTGCTAAATGACTATTGAAATATGAGTTATTCTGGAGGTAGTGTTTAGTTAAGAATGTCTTGTTGTAGTATCGTTGCAAAAATAATCTTGGGTATACTATTACTTTGCTAAGACTTGATTGGATTTAAAAGAAATTCACTTATAAAATTTATTTATATTTTTTAGAATGACGAGTGCACTAGTACAATTATTGGTGTCTGATAAATTGATAGGGGATACTTATGCAACATGGAAATCGAATCTGTATACTATACTGGTGATAGACGATTTACGGTTCGTCTTAACAGAGGATTGTCCTCCCATTCCAAGCTCTAATGCAAATCAAACTATTCGAGATGCGTACGATAGATGGATTAGGGTGAATGATAAAACCCGTGCTTATAATCTCGCCAGCATATCTGATGTCTTGGCGAAGAAACATGATGATATAAGTACCAAATAAATTATGGAATCTCTATGAGGGATGTTCGGCCAACCGTCTTTCTCCCTAAGGCATGATGCTATTGAGTACGTTTACAACTGTCTCATGAAAGAGGGGGCCTCTGTTCGTGAACATGTCCTGGACATGATAGTCCACTTCAATGTGGTGGAAGTAAATGGAGTTGTCATTGACGAGAGAAGTCAAGTTGGTTTTATTCTAAAATATCTTTCGAAGAGTTTTCTACAATTCTGCACGAACACGTTAATGAATAAAATTGAATATAGCTTGACTACTCTTCTGAATGAGCTACAAGCTTACCAGACATAGTGACAGCTAAAGGTCTGGAACCGAAAGTACACGTTACTACCGCTGAGAAGAGAGGAACGTCCTCCAAAAAGCTTAATGTTGCTTCTTCTTCACAAAGTAAGAGTATTTCTGTTAAGAAGAGCAAAGGAAAAAGGGAAGAAGAAACCCACTGGTAAAAAAGGCAAGGCTAACGTTGCAAATAAAGGAAAGTGTTTCCACTGCAACGAGGAAGGGCACTGGAAGAGGAATTGCCCTCAGTACCTTGCTGAGAAAAGAGCAAATAAAGCAAAACAGGCAAACTAGTTCCTGAAGACTGCTTGCTCAGCCTAACTAGTGGAAGATGTTACTATTTGATGATAATCTTATCTGTTTTTGTTATATTGTAAAGAACAAAATGTATAGATTTTTGTTGTGAATGAAATATTCATTTTCGAAAATTATGTTTGTTCTATCTCATAGCACGGTTAGAATTCAATTAAGGCATGTAGTTATTTAACCTAAATGATAAGTTTAGAACACTTGAAATGTTTAGAGTGTACAAAACTTGTTAGGTAAAATAAAATCGAAATACTTCGATTGGATCAAAGCATAGAAAGTTTAAGATGTCTAGGTCTATTTGATAGAACATGAAATCCAAAGAACAACTTTCTAAATACCTAAGATTATTTTCTCAACATCATTGGAATATTGTTCCAGATCACTTTGTATTATTTGTTTCCATAAAAACTTGCATAAATTAATAAAGAGTTACTAAATTAACACTGTTAAACAAGAGTTGTTTGAAAGAAGGTCAGTTGCGTCTTACTCAAAGAGTTGAGAGTACTTCAATGTAGTGGGAGAAAAGTATGACTTCCTGGTCATTATTGAGAATAAGATGCATTCCTCATATAGTTTAATAAGAATTCTATTGTACACTAACATGTTTACAAAGATTCTCTCAGCCAAAGTGTTAGAGAATCACCTAGTAAGACTAGGAATACCAGGTTAATAACCTAAGGCAAGTGGGAGAAAAATCGGGTTTGGGATACCGAATGGTAAACCATGGGTATGGGGTGTCCTAGTTTATTGTATTTCTCTATAAAACTCAGAAACTTAGTATTATATATTCGGATATATAAGTTACCACTGGAGTTTTAGTCCAAGTGAGAGTTTATTGGGTTTTATGTCCTAAAACTCGTAGTTTGTAAACAATAAAACTTATTCTAAAAATTCAATAAGTTGTTATAGAATATATGTATTGCTTATATCGATTTAGAAATCCAATAAACTAAAAGACCCATGACTATTACATGAATACTTGAACTTTATGTGGAGACATAAAAGTGGATCAGGTTCGAGTAAATAGTCAAAATGATCTTTAGTATATGAATAAGGTTGGGTGTCTTATTCTAGTAATACTATCGAATGCGGCTCACTCTAATGTTGTTACAAGGAGCTGTAAAGTGCTACAGACGATGTGATCCTAATTCGTACATGTTATGATATGAGGAGTGGGGGTGTCCTGTGCAATGGGTTAGTACAAGATCGGACCACGAAATCAGTCATTCTTACTTTATAACGCTATTTACTGTTTAAGACTGACTATTTCAAAGCGATGACCTAGGTAACTTAACCTTAATCCTGGACTAACTATGAACTCTTGTTTATTCGGAATTATCCTTAAATTTCCATAGGTGAGGGTTGGCTCAACAACGTCAGCTCAATAAACCTCCATTTTAAGGGTAAGACCGGGTAGATAACTAATGACATAGGGTACAAGATGGAATTCACTCCTACCCACTTTTAGAGATAGTAGAGAGGTTGTTCTCTTAAGTGCTGACTCTGGGTCTTAAACAAGGGGCCCCACCCTCTCATTGGCCGGAGAGGGACTCGATTTTTTTATCATATCACAAATCAATTGTTCATTAGAGGATTAGTGGGACTTAATGAACAAGAGGTAATCTCGGAGATAAAACAGACATTTGACCCAACCATTATTATGAACAACCTGTGAAGGGTTAACTTACTAATCATGGTTATATCAAGTGAACATAATATATCTACAGTGAGGGAAGTGCAACTATGGGCTTTAGTGGAGTGACCCATTAGTTAACGAATGGAGGTTAATTCGGTGTAAAAAGTTTAGCCAATTGATCTCGGATCATTGAAGCCCATGATCTGTAGATTCACAAGGTCCCCCTACTAGCTCATAAATGGATTAGCTTTAGAGTAGCATGATAAGTTAATTTGAAACGTTCAAATTAGAATTAAGGTTGTTAGTAATTATATGTGATATAATTACGCATTTAATTTTAAAATTAAACGGAATTGGAGAATTAATTAATATTTAAATATGATTTAAATATTAAATTCATGAAAGGAATTTGTGTAAAATTAATTTAATATTTGATATTAAATTAATTAGAATTAATTAAATTGTTTAATTAATTATTTTCTATTTTTATTAGAAAATTAATTTATGAAATTAAATTTGTAAAATTAATAAAAGTCTTCAATTTTGAAATTCAAATTGATTTTGGAAATTCAGTTTGTAAACTAGAAAAATTAGGAAAAACACATAATTGGAAATGTTTGATTTGAAAAATTAGGAAAAACGCATAATTGGAAATGTTGGATTTCTCCACTATCATGAAGTTGCTCATACAAAATCCACTTGACTTTTGCTTCAATTCACCAAGCATGAGCTGCATCTCATGCAGCCTTCTTCTTTGCATGAGTGTCCTACAATAAATAGAGAAGATGGAAGTGGAATTGAGGCATGCATCAATTGAAGAAAGGTGTTCTTCAAGTGGATGGTGCAGTGAGTTCTTCTCCAAGTTTCCTTCATTTAAACTTATTTTAAGTCCCACAACTCAATCTAAAGTTCCAAAAAAATAGTAGGAAAGATCTTAAGGTGGTTCACAACAAGTTTTGGAGAATATTTGCAACTGAGTTCGTGATTCAAAGAGGTTTTACAAAGGTATTACTTGAAACCCTCTTATTATTGTATGAGCATGCTTTAGTTACAGCCAAAATTAATGAATTAGAATACTTATTGATCCTTGTTGCTTCCACTGCATGTTGATATACTTCTACAATCGGTATCAGAGCATTATTTAAGCATTCAATTTGGTTTAATATTGGCTTGATGGGTGTTTTTTATGAGATATATGAAAATGGTGCACTGATATGGTTTTCTGAGGCATTTATTTTCTCTTTGATTCCTTGATAAATTTATAATTGGCTCTTGTTTGATGAGCTTATATGTGTTCTTAAAAGTCTATAATTTATTTGGAATCATTAGAGTTGAAATTAAGTTGTAATTAAAGAAAGAAGTGAAGAAGGTCGAGTTGTTGTTTAAAGATCGTAAGCTTCTGCCTAGGTAGCAGCGTTGCAACGCTACTCAAAGTTTCAGTGAGAGCGAGATTTTCGTTTAAAGGTCAAGTGAAATTCCTATTCAAAACCAACAAGAGCAACATTTACATCAGGTAGGTTGCGAAGCTGCCCTTGAGCGTTACAACGGTACTCACAATTCCAGCGAGATTGAGTTCAAGTAGAGAGATTTGATTAAGTTTCAAACGAGATTTCGTTTCGAGCGAGATTCTGATGGAATTTTCGAGCAAGATTTCGAGTTCAAGCGAGATTTTGAATCAAGTTTGAGTTAGATTTCTACAACTTATATGGAAAGTATAGTGTTTATTCATAAAGATGGTGTTAATATTTGTACAGCTTATCTGGAAAGTAACTTGTATGTGCCAAGACCATTAGCCATAAGTTCCCTCCATAACACATAATTGTTTAAAACTGTCTTAACTTAATATAAACATCAACGAATTTCTCCAAAAAAGAATTCCCAACTTTGGCACCTTCGATTAGGGCACATCAATCTCAATAGGATTGAGAGATAGGTGAAAAATGGCCTTCTAACTTAGTTAGAAGAAAACTCTTTACCGGTGTGCAAATCTTGCCTTGAGGGTAAGATGACTAAAAGACCTTTTACTGGAAAAGGTTATTGAGCTAAAGAGTCTCTTAAGTTAGTACATTCTGACCTTTGTGGTCCTATGAATGTACGAGTCCGAGGTGGCTATGAGTATTTTATCAATTTTACTGATGATTACTCTAGGTATGGGTATGTTTATCTTATGCAACAGAAATCTGAATCCTTTGAAAAGTTCAAATAATTCAAGGCTGAAGTTGAAAACGCATTGGATAGATGAATTAAAACACTTCGATCAAATCGAGGTGGAGAGTTTTTGGACTCGGCATTCCGGAACTATTTGATA
Organism: Benincasa hispida; assembly: GCF_009727055.1. Classification (NCBI taxonomy): domain Eukaryota; kingdom Viridiplantae; phylum Streptophyta; class Magnoliopsida; order Cucurbitales; family Cucurbitaceae; genus Benincasa; species Benincasa hispida. Next base: position 36,365,497 of record NC_052358.1, on the reverse strand, counting down.
GGACATGGAATCGTTTCCCCACTCTCAATGTTGGGTACATCTCAGTGGAATGGTGTAGTGAAAAGGAGAAATAGAACCTTGTTGGACATGGTTCATTCAATGATGAGTTACGCTTCCTTACCGAACTCGTTTTGGGGTTTTGCCGTGGATACTGCGGTATACATACTCAACTATGTTCCTTCTAAGAGTATTGCGAGAACACCTCTAGAGTTGTGGAACGGGCGTAAAGCTAGTTTACGTCACTTCCGCATTTGAGGTTACTCTGCACATGTGCTTGAGGCAAATCCCAAGAAGTTAGAACTACGATCGAGGCTATGCCTTTTTGTAGGCTACCCCAAAGGTACCCGAGGGAATTATTTTTATGATCCATCGGAAAATAGGGTGTTTGTTTCCACGAACGCTACTTTCTTGGAGAATGATCATATTAGGGAGCACAGTCCATGAAGTAAAGTCGTGTTGTGTGAACTTTCCAATGAAACTACTGAAACTTCAACAAGAGTTTTTGAAGAACCTGCTTCATCAACAAGAGTTGTTGATGGTATTTAATCTAGTAGGTCGGTTCCACCTCAAGAGTTGAGGGAACCTTGACACAATGGGAGGGTTGTGAACCCACTCATTCACTATCTGGGTTTCATGAAAATCTTTGCTATGTCAGCAGATGGCGATGTTGAGAATCTGTTGTCTTATAAGAAGGCAATGGAGGATGTAGACCGGGATGAATGGATTAAGGCCATGGATCTCAAGATGGAGTCGATGTACTTCAACTCAGTATAGGATCTTGTAGATCAACCTGATGGAGTAAGACCTATAGGTTGTAAATGGATCAACAAGCGCAAATGGAGTGCTGATGGGAAGGTGCAGATATTTCAGATATTTCAGAATCATAAGAACAAAGTCCTAGCACTATCTCAGGCATCGTACATTGACAAGATGTTGCTCAAGTACTCAATGTCATTCAGGTATAAAGTCACTTTATCTAAGGAAATGTGTCTTAAGACGCCTAAGAGGTTGAGGAGATGAGATGGGTATTGGGGTTTGTGCCCTAAAGTCTCGTGTCTTGTAGTTTGTAAACAACTTTGTAAGAACACTTGTGATGTAAAATATATATGATATTTACTTCACTTCTTGACTTTGCATATTTAGATGTTTTTTATTTTGCCACAAACCAATAAACTTAATATCAATGGTTGTCTTTATGTAACTTAAGCATGTATGTAGTGACATACGCGTGGATCATGTCTTAAGTGACAACCAACATAGTCTGTAGTATATGGATATAGGAGGGAAACCTTATCTTGATAACACTACGGGCGCGGCCCGCTTTGTGGAATTGTTACAAGTGTTATGACTTGTCATAGATGGTTCGATCCTGATCATTCGTGTAGTGGATATGTGAGCGGGGGCGTCCTATACAAAGAGTTTATATAAGACCTAACCTCGAAGTGTTAATGTCTAGTTATATAAATCTGTTCATGACTGAGACTTCACTTCACTAGGATGACCATAGGTAACATGACCTCAATCCTGAGTGAGTTGGGAACTCCTGCTATTGAAGGCGGTCCTTTGATTTGCATAGGTGTGAGTGACCAGAGCGCCGACTCAAACCTACCACTTTGAGGATTCGTCTGATTTGGGAGTTGCAAACTCAGTTTCACAAGATGGAGTTCACCCCTTCCCCAGAGCAGGGGTGAATAGGTAGATCGCTCTCTTAAAAGTTGATCTCAGGGCTTGAACAATGTGGTACCACGCACCTTCTCATGGCCCGAGAGGGGTTCACACATAGTAGGACTATGTTGTGTTGTCCATTAGAGGGATCAGTGGTACATAAGGAGGAAGATGTAATTACAGGGGCAAAACGGTAAATTGGCCTAGTGTAATTACGAGCATCTTTGAAGGGTTATCGTACTGATGATTGGTTATATCCAATGGACATAGAAATATATCTATGGCAAGAAGAGTTCAATTACGTTTTGAAGCATGTTATGAGTGCAAGCATGAATTAAATTTTTATATGATTTGCTAGAAGAATATTGAGCATGATCAAGGGACTTTATTTTATGACGCACGTTATATATGATAGTGATAATTACCCCTACCCGTAGTTAGATACCCACCAGAGGTTTGTGTCTTCTTTCAAATTCACTAAAGGTAGTGATCTCTTTTGGGATTTCACTAGAGGTTTGTGTTTTCTTCGGGATTCACCAGAGGTTAATGATCTCCTTCGAGACTTCACCAGAGGTTATTGATCTCCTACGGGATTTCACCAGAGGTTTGTAGGTACATCTCACCTACGGTAGGATGAGTTCAATTATCCACTTGATAGTCATTCCATGGAAAGTAGAGGTTTATGAATGTCTCACTAGAGAGTGGCATCTGAAGGACATAAATGTTTAGCCTGATACTGGTAGTGGGGATACTTACTGAATATTTTATACTCATTCTTTCTCATGTTTCTTTTCAAGTAAAGGTAAGAACACGTCAGTGAATAACAAACGAAATCCGCGATCGAGCCACTAGAACCAGTCATATGTTTTCGCTCATATTTTCAGAATTTTATGTTTTAAAATTGCTAATCTTGTTGTTTGAACTTGAAGTTTTGGTATTTGTGATTTTAAACTTTTTAAGAGAATTTTCTAGTTTCGTTTTATGATTTTAAGGTACCATATTAAATGAATTTCAGTTATTTAGTTTTAATAAAGTTAATTATTTTATGTTATTTATTTGGTTTTACTGAGTCATGAAAAGATGTCAATTTGAATTGTATGCACGCATGTCTATAGTAACAACCTAGTTTAAGTCATAAGGAGTTGGGTCGTTATAATTTATTTCCAAAATAAGTTATAATCCGACCACCAGAATTTTAAAAGTTGGGTTGGAGACTTTATTTTAATTCTTTAAATTGTGTCAATCTGATCCAAAAATACGCTCAACTCAACCCAATCCAATTTTATGGTGCATATTCATAAGTAAACGGTAAAGGTCAAAGTCAATCTATTGTTTTTCATAATTTTGTTTTTTGAAAAAAAGAAAATAGTCGTAAATTGAAATAATTAAATGGTAGTTGGGGACGTACAAAGCGTAACAGAAAATTGATACGATTCGTTTTAATGCTCTCATAAGTGGGAACACACCCTTTTTTTCTCTCTTTCTTTGTTTCATTTAATGCGACTCTTCAACTAATTTCCCCCTCCCCACGGACGCACCTTTTCATTTTAATAATTCTTTTTTTAAAAAAAATAAAAGATTTTATCCTAAGTCTAATTTCTATTTGATCCTTAAAATTTTTAAATATTATATATTTAGTCTTTAAGTTTTAAATTTCATTTCAATTTAGTCTATAAATTTCAAAATATTATAATCTTACCCTTGACATTTAAGTTTTGTTTGAATTTTGACATTAGATTTGAAGATTTACATTTTTAACTTCAATTTCTCATTAAATACTTACTTTCAAACATTGAGGTAAATGTCTATTAATTAATTTTAAATAATTATGAAGTAGAAGTATAAATTTATTAACATACATTAACAAGTATTAAATAAAAAATTGAGGTTAAAAATGTACATCTTGAAATTTAAAACCAAATTTAAACAAAACCCAAATGGCAATGATAAAATTGCAATATTTTGAAACCTACAAACTAAATTAAAACAAAATTCAAAACTGAATAATTAAATATGTAATATTTTGAAACCTAAAATCGAAATTAGACCCAAACCTAGAGACTAAAAATGGTTTTTTTTTATATATATATTTCTTTTTAATAGTTCATAATCTCATAGTTTATCCCTAAATTTATACATTTGTGTTATATAGGATCCTAAACTTTAAAAAATATATATTTAATAAGTTTTTTAATTTAAAAAATGTCAAATAAATTTTCAAACTTTCAATTTTATATTGGATAGTTTTCTCGAATACTCAAATTTTTTAAAAGATGGTTAAGAAGTAGATATCAAAAAGAAAAAAATTATTGGCAATAGTAGTGTTTATAAATTATAAGATAATTTTTAAATACAAAAAATAAAAACCCAAATAGTTATTAAATGAGGTCTAAACTTTCAACTTTATATTTATTTTATTAATTTTATGAATTAAAAAAAAAAAAAGTCAAAAACGACCTATTACACATGAAATCGAAAGGTCAAAAGACTTATTCATAGAAAAACAAGAAGTTTCATTTTAAACTACCCAACACAAAATTAAAAGTATATGAATTGATACAAATTTATCCAATCTCCTATTTGAACTCAAAAAATAATAATAATAATTAAAAAAAACATCAAAATTGATTAAAATTTAGAGTTCTATTTTCTTACCCTTTTATAAAAGTAGACAAGGAAGTAAATAAACACAGATAAATGAAGGGGAATTGTATATACTTAATTTATACAAAACCAAATTTTGTTTTTATGGTACTAATTTTTGAAATTCAATTATGATAGAAATAAAAAATTAGAAGATCAAAATTGAGAACCCCTTACAAAAAGAGCTTTTTTTAGATTACATTTATTTTAAGTTAAATAATTTATTTTCAAAATTTGAAAGATTTTCTAATTTTTCAATTAGAAAACTATAACTAAAAAGATAACCAACCAAATAAAGTAAGTTGAGATGTTCGAACTTGGAGGATGAGAATTGAGTGGGTGATAGATAGTGGCAATTGAGGAAATAAAAATAGACCGTTAAAAAATATAGAAGAAGTGACGGTAATAAGCAGTGTCCAGTTGGGATAGTTCCTGTCGTTTTTCCTCGTCCATGTTTTCTTGTCACACATTTTTTCAAAATAATAAATAATAAATCTTGTATTAAGATTTGTTCTAATTTAATATTTGTATTTTCATACTTCCACACTAGTTAATAAATCATAAATTTAGGTTTTTTTTTATCTTAGTTTATTCTTTTTAAAATATATATATATATATATTCTCTGTTTTTAGCAAAGGTACATTCAACAAGTTATCTTCATAAGCCTATTCTTTACAACTTTTGGAAACAAATTCTATTCACATTATGTCTTTTAACATACGAGAATTCTTTTTATTATTTCACTTTATTTTATAAAAAATAACTTTAAATTAAAAGTAAAGATTAATTAAAAATATAGATATTTAGATATTTAAGAGTGTAAAGTGTAAAATAAATTAAGTTTAAAGTATAGGAAGTAAAATGACATTTAAATTTTATATATAGGAGAGTAGTGAAGATTTTTCTTTCTTTCTTTCTTTCTTTTTTTTTTTTTTTGAAAAAATTAATGATAAACTGTTTAAGAAATAATTTTAAGATTGATTTAAATCATGAGACTAAATATGTACATTTTGGTAGTGCACAAATTAAAACAAAAGAAATACATTCATCCATCCGTCAAATCGGATAATTGATATCAAAGATTTGTTTGTCTGCCCACACCTAACCCGTTGGGATCGATGGTCGCGTTAGCACCCCATGTCCATGATATCAAATCGATAAGCACAACTATAGATTTCATCCGTCCTATTGCTTTTGCTGCTCCTCATGCATATGACGGACAATTAGAAGGAGGATTCTCTTCGCTTATCTCTCATAAAGCATAATAGTCCTAAATAAATGTAGTTTTTTAAAAAACTCTCAAAACACACATGGACTAAAAAACCTCTCATAAGCATAATAGCCTTAAATCACTTTTGGTCCTCTAAACTTTCATAAAAGTACCGATTTAATTCTGAACTTTGATGTGTAACAATTTAGCCATATAATAATTTAGTTGTTAACTTTGTAACAATTTAATACCTATCATGAAAAAATTTGTCAAACTTGATTGTCAATTTTGATTATGTGATTAATCAATCTTTATAATTTATAAATAAACTTGACCCTTGTTTATTAATCTACGTTTGTAAGAAATTCATTTAACCTAAATAGTACTTTTCATGTTTGGGACTAGATCGTTATAAATGGTAAAGTATACAAATTAAATTGATACTTATTAAATTGTAGGGATTAAATTGTTATAAATTTAGATATACAAGAATTAATTCGTTACAAATTAAAATTTAGAGACTAGATTGTTACTTCAAAGTTTAAAAATCCAAAGTGATTTTTAATCTATTTTATACGATGTGTTTAATTTACACCAAAGTTGACTTGTTCAAAAACTTTTTAACATTCATGAAGTTCAATAATCATTAGGGATAACAGTAATTACACTATCATTTGTAAAAATAGTAAATGACTGGATTCATTTGAATTATGGCAAAACACTTCTATTGCACATGATGCGTTTTTCTATTAATCCTAAAATGCCTTCAATATCTTATATTATACTGTAACTAAATTTTGGTCTTCCTATATTATAACCTAGGAAATCTCCCTATTATAGGATTGTATCAACAACAATGGAAGCACAAGAATTATCTAAGCACTCTAATTCACTAATTTTAGCAAAATATAAAGCATGCTCTTGTAGAAAACAAATGAGTTTCAAGACATACCTCTTGTATAACTTCTTCAAAGCTCCTTCTCCAACTGCTATCTTCTCTAAATCTTGTTGCAGACTACCTCAAGATCTTCCCCACTATTCTTTTGGTGCTCTAGATTGAGTTGTGGGAGTTAAAACAAGCATGAATTAAGGGATGAAGAAGAAATGCTCACAGCAGCAATCTTACTGAAGAATCCTTTCTTCAACCCAAATTTTCTCTAAAATTCTCTGTAGATTGCATGCCCGAAAATCACTACAAACTCTTCATTATATTGCATATCAACATGCAAAGGAGAGAGTTGCATGAGTTGCAGCTCATATTTGGAGAAGACAGGGCAAAATGAATGCTATTTGTGTGAGCTACTTATGTGATGGATAATGGAAAATAAGATTCTTCCATTTTGTGTTTTGTTTTCTAATTTTCCAATTTTATCTCAAAATCAAAATTTGATTTTATAAAATCAACTTTGATTTTAAAACTGAAAATTTTAATTAATTTAATTAATTAATTATTAAATAAAACTTAATTAATTTAATATCAAATATTAAATATATTCATCTGTATATATTTAAATCATATTTAAATATATAAATTCTCCTATTCCGTTTAATTCTCAAATTAAACAAGTAATTATATCCCATATAATTACTAATTCCCTTTTCTAATTTGAACGATTCAAATTAACTTATCACGCTATTCTAGAGCTAATATAAGGGGACCTCGCAGACCTACCGATCATGGGCTCCAACGATCCAAGATTAATTGACTAAACTCATTAGACCAAATTAATCCCCATTCGTTAACTAGTGAGTCACTCCACTAAAGCCCATAGTTGCACTCCTAGATATATTATGTCTATATGATTTAACCATAATCAACAAGTCGACCCTTCACAGGTTGTTGCGACGGTTGGGTCAAATATCTATTTTACCCCGAGATAATGTCTTATTCCTCAAGCCTCTATTGCTACTCAAATGAACAACTGGTTTGTGATCCAATCACTAAACCAAACTCTCTCAATCCAGTGAGAGGATGAGACCCCTTGTTCAAGATTTAGATATGATACTTGAGAGAACAACCTTCCTCCTATCCCTAAATCGGGTAGGCGTAAACTCCGTCTTGCACCCTATGTCCTCAGCTATCTATTCGGTCTTACCCCTGAAATGGGAGTCTTATTGAGTCGGCGCTGTTGAGCCAACCCTCATCTATGAAAATCTAAGGGCAATCCCGTATAAACAGGAGTTCATAGTTAGCTCAGAATTAAGATTGAGTTACCTAGGTTATCTAAGTGAAATAGTCAATCTTATACAATAAACAATGTTATAAAGTAAGAATGACTTATTTCTTGATCTGATCTTATACAAACTCATTGCATATGACGCTCCCACTCCTCATGTCATAACATGTACGAATTAGGATCACATCGTATGTATCACTTTACAACTCTTTGTAACAACTCCAGAGTAGGCCGCATCCAATGGTGTTACTAGAATAAGGTACTCAACCTTATTCATGTACCATAGATTATTTTGACTATTTACTCGAACCTAATCCACTCTTATGTCTCCACATAAAGTTCAAGTACTCATACAATAGTCATTAGTCTTGGTTTATTGGATTTAGACCTTCATACAATTTATGAAATCAATAATAAGTTTATTGATTATAGAAAATGTTTATCATTTTACAAACTACGAGTTTTAGGATATAAAATCCAACACCTATTTGTTTGAATATTGAGATAATATCAAATTTTTGTTTTCAAATCTCACTTTTATCTCAATTTTTCATTTGTTTTCTCTATCTTATTTGTATATTTTTTCCAAATCTCATATTATCCATATTGTTACTATTCTTCCTTTCTTTTTTTCTTTGTATTTCTTTCAAATATTGTATATCCTTATTATTTGATTTTACCTTTTATTTTATACATTTATTTTGCTTCATCTTCTTTGATATCTCAAATTATTGAGAATCAATGCGATAACACTTCCAATTCCCTTTCTTTCTCGAAGTTATTGTTGGATACTTCTTGAAAACTTCTTCTGAAAAGGAACTGATTCTTTTGGAGCGTAGTTATTATATATTTTTATGCTTCGGATTATTCTTCATCAATTCTTTTCTAAACACCAAAGAAAATCTTGATAGTGAGAAGTATTTACTTTTCATAATCGATTTTTGTAAATTAGGATTGGAGTTGTTATTGTTGTGATTCTTCAACGTATACATATTGTATCACGCTTTGAACCTATCATTTTGCCTATGAGAGATTTAGATGAAGCAACAAAAGACAAGCTTATCGAAATGACAAAGTGCGATGGAGGTTTGATGAGGCAAAATAGAGATTGTGAGTTCGAAATCAAAAGATGTAGGGAAGAGAAATAATTAATGGATAATTATTTTTTTATTCTCAACAATTTTAGTCAATTATTTAACAAAACTATCAACTATCTAATAAGTGGTCATTATTTACTTCTTTCTTTTAATTTGTTGTTCACCAACTTTTCTTCAACAACATATTGAAATTACAATGTAATTAACTAATTAATAATTGATTTTAAAAATTCATTATTTGTTCTTTCTTGTGTAGATCTTTTGTTATTTGCTTCTTTCCTTTTTTTTTTTTTTTTCACAAGGTGTTATGCCATTTTAATTAAAAAAAAATAAAATTGGGGTTGTATATTTCTTTCTTTTCCTTTTACAAGGTGTAATGTCGTTTTAATAAAAAAAAAAATTGGCTATAGAATCATACCATTTTTATAAGGTATAATACCATTATTTGCTTCTTTCTTATCTTTTTCCCTTTTTTAATTAGTATCAAAATATTTCTTTTAAAATTTCACTCTACTCAAACTTTCTTTATCCCTTCCTCGTTCTTCTTTTTTTAATGTCATGTTATTTTCAAATACCACTTTATCTAAAATTTTTATTTTTCCTATATTATTTTTACTTTTTTATTATTTATCTGCATTATCATAGACCTTGGTGAGGATTTAGTATATATGACTGAGAATTTGTGTTTATTATTTATGATTTTGAATTAAATATCGTCCATCCACCATTTTTTTTTTAAGTATTTATATAGAGCTTCAATTCTAAATTATAAATATATAGTAATTATGTTCACATATGTTGTTGTCATACAGTAGCTATTGTTTAATGGTCACAATAGCTATTCGTAGTATGTTCCAATTAGTATACCACGGGAAAACAAACCGGAAGTTTTTATTTATCTTTTAATGGGTTTCTTTTCCGAGCTTTTGACTTTTGATTTGTTGTGTGTTATCTATTTCTTACCATTTAATTAAAATTTGGTTAGTTAGTTGCAATCTAATTAAGAGGAAAGAATTTTTTTTGTTAACATTAACGGATTTAGGTATTTTTTTAAAAGAGAACGTAATCTATCAAAGATGAGGGTATTATGACATTCGCAAATTATTACTTAATTAATTACTTAATCATTTTGTTATTTTTCAAAATCTAAAATCAGTTTGTCATATCTTCAAATGAAACTTTAAAAATTGTTATTCCTCTTGTTAGTCCTAATCATTATATACAAATGATTTTTAGACATTAAATTTAACCTATATTATATTATATTATATGCATGTTTCATTAAACAAAATGAGTCAATAACATGATATTGGTATATTTGCTTTAAAAACATGATATAAGTATATTAGTGGACTTTTAAATTTTTATATTTTTTATAGTATAATTCTAAATTTTCTAAACTATTAAGAGCATAAAAAAATGTTTTTATTAACTTCGCTCTTGGGATTACAAAAATCTAAATTTTGTCTTTTTTTGGAAAAGAAAAAAAAAACAAACATATCAAAGATATTTGCTAAATTCATTTGACTGAATCTAAAAATAAGTAATGAATCTTAAATTGCACAAAGTCGGTTGGGTAATGTTCTCATTTTTTTATTTGTTATTTTACAACTTTATTTGGTTTTTTTTCTTCTTTTTTGTGGTTCTTTCTTTTTCATTGTGAAAAGAAACATAAACATATTTTTTTCTCTTAAATTATAAAATAAAAATGTAGAAACCTTATAAAAACAATAAATTTATTTCCATTTTGGAAAAGAAAATTGAAACATGAATAAGAATAAGTAACTTACATTCATTCTTTCTAAAAATTTTATCATAAATTTGGAAACATTTTTCGAAGGCGAGAAACACAAAATAAAATAAGAAGCTTAGATTGAAAAGTAGTACAAGTAGAAAAAGTTCCACGTTATTTTAGGACAATTATTAATAAATGAAACAATAAATACATTGACTCATCTCGGTAAATTTGAAAATAAAGTTTAAAATATCAATATTGACATTTAATTTTACAAAAATATCAATAAAAATAGGACAACTATTTTAAATAGTAATATTGTTGAAAATATTTTCAAATATAAAAAAATGTTACGGTCTATTACTGACATTTTACTATATTTATGAATAAGTTGAGTCAATTTCTATTATTTAAAAACGGTCTATAAAAATATCTATATCAATATTTGATAGATATTTTTAGAAATCGTTTAAAATAAAAATTAAAAAATAAATTAATTTAAATAATTTACGATGTTTAAACCAGTTAAAAAGTTTATTGTTTACTATATTTTATGAATTTTATTATAATAAAATAAAAATTTTAATGGGGAATTTATAGAAATATAAAGAAATATCCATTAAAATATGGACATATGTTATAAATTAAAGTAGAATTTGGAAAAATAAGATTTATATATATATTGAATAAAAAAAAAGGAAATGTATTCTGATTTAGGATAAGATCTCACAACGGAAAATGGGAAACAGGCTGGCATTGCTTCCCGAGTCAAAACTATGACTCGGAAATCATAGCCAACCGCTCACATCGTTATCCCTTTTTTTAACATTTTTATTATTATATTTATTTATTTATCAAAAAGAAAAAATGAAATTTCATTTTCATTAATTTAATTCCTAATTTCTTCTGGTTCTCTTCTCACTTCCCTTCGTTTACTTGAACAACACTGCACTCTCCCCGTTTTATACCATTTTTCTCTTTTCTTTTAACCATTTTCCAACACAGTTACGACAGTTTTTCTTCCACACTCCACTATTGGAGCGTGCTTATCACGCGCCTGTGTCCTATTCATATGATATCTTCTTCTCCATTACCATGACTTTTGAGGTACCATATTAATTAGGACTAATCATGGATTTGGTTGAGTTAAAAGACTTTTTAGACTCAATCAAATTATTCGAGTTGTAAATTTCTTAACCCAAATAATCCTTATTAAAAAGTGAACCAACCCAATTATGGAATATTTTGATTGGGTTGATTTGGATTAATCGAGTTATTTATTTAAAATTTTGTACTAAAAAGAGTAAAATCTAAATATGTAAAAATCTAATATAATTATTAATTTAATTATTTTCATATATTGAATTAAAATTAACTACTCAATTTCAATTTATATAGTGAAAATTTTATTTCTAAAGTGCAAAGAAACTACTTTTAAGAGTTGTTGAAGAATAAATTATTCAAAAAATATTGGAATTAAATAAAGTTAAAATCAACATATGTATAAATAATCGTGTTATAAGTAACAAGAAATATATATTTTAAAGTTAATAATAATTCGGGTTGTAGCTTTGGTTTGGGTTATATTAGATGAACCTATGAATCAACTCAACCCATAAAATTTTCATTTATTTGAACCCAATCCAATCCAAGTGGGTTGATAACCCAACCCAAACCGCACGGATTGGGTTGGGTTGATCGTTTTTTTGGATTATCAGGTTTTTTGACCACCCCTAATATTAATGAATCACTTTTTTTCATCTCATCATAACACCATTGCTTTTTATCCATACTTTCAACCCATCCCTTCTTAGCTTTTAATTAGTCTATTGTGTTCATTAAGATAGTCATTTCTACCAAATTGATGCGGAGAATACTTTTTCCTAAATTATGGTGGGACTGTTAAGAAATAATTAGTCGATATCTGTGACAAGTAGGTCTATAAGTATGACACGAACAACCTCAAACAATCTCTCCATATACAATTACTATAAAACACAATAAATTAATAATTTCAATTTTATATTTAAAAACACTTTCATTTAGTATATTATTAGTCAAGTTGGTTGTTATAGTTTTTTTTTCTTTTAGATACTAGTCAAGTTGGTTATTATAGTTGGTTGTTAGAGATGAACGTGAAATTGGTAGTGGTCGCCAGAGTATGTCTCTAGAGTGTGGTCATTATTATAGTCACCAACAATGGTCAACGAGTACAATCATTAAAAGTATTAGAGGAGGGAGAGGGGATGAGTTAGAAATAATAATTCAACTCAACTCGTTCCCATTTTCTCGCTGACCCATCATGCAAAAGTTACGCCGTTAGAGTGAGTGCGCTTTACTAAAAGAATCTCAAGTAAAGGCTTGCCGCTCCTTCGAATACTCCGGTTGTTGAAGAACAGAAGCTTGGGGATTGTTATCTGGTTCAAGCTCTTCGCCCCGAGGACCATCTTCAATGGTTTGCATGTCAGGAGCAGCAACCAGAGGATTTCGGCGGAAAATGGATTCTTTCATATTCGCATGGCCGGATCGAGAACAGCTCCAGCCTCGTGGGTCTCCAACCCTACCTACTGCTTTCGCTCTCAGATCTGACCGATATTTAAAGTNGATCGAGAACAGCTCCAGCCTCGTGGGTCTCCAACCCTACCTACTGCTTTCGCTCTCAGATCTGACCGATATTTAAAGTTGCTAGTCCAAACATTGAGTTGATAACTTTTATCAACTCAACCCAACTCATATTAGTGAGCCAAACCCTCTTAAATGTTTGGAGATCCAATTTCTACAACTATGAAATTTGAGGATCTAATTTTAATATTTGTACAAGTTTGCGAGTGCTTAATTTATAATTTACTTCAATGGCAGTTTTTGCAATTTTTCTTTCATTAAACTATGAACAGTAAATTTACTTACGAAGTAATTGACATGTATTTCCTCTTTTGAAGGTGGAGGTTTGACTATAATATCCGTCGTAATTATACTAACTAAAATAAAATAATTTCAAATAATATTTTAGACTCTTTGAAAATTTTAAAAACCACATTATATGAAACTTTTGCTTAACTAACCTCCTTATAAGGCTAATGAAGATATTTCCATTTTTAAAATAGGGCTACCTTGAGGAGTAGTCTAATAGATTTATTATATTTTCCTTGCTGGATTTTAGATTATGCCATTTATTGTTTTGTTTAATTTGGTCAACCTTTTATTCTATGCTAGCTAATTAATTAGCAATTTTAAGAAAGAAAATAGGAGATTGTGGAGAAAAATAAAGACAACTTTTGTACAAAAATTCACAAACAAGGGGACAAATCATGACACACTCATAAAACAAAACACCAAAAATAAAAATAAGTTTGTGTTTTAAAAGGTTTTTAAACTTTGAATATTGTACTAGTAAAGTATCAACACTTTAAAAATGTTTAATCAAATTTTGAACTTATTTTGTGTTTAAAGAATACTTTTTTTATTTTTTCTTTTATATTAGGTCCCCTCAAATCAATTTTAAAAATAAGGAAAAGTAACTTTTTGGTAGTAAGGTTTTGGGTTTAATTTCTATTTAGTTCATATGTTTCAAAATGTTACACATTTAGTTTTTAAGTTTTGAGTTTGGTTTCAATTTAGTCCTTATGTTTCAAAATGTTACATATTTAAATTTTATTTCAGTTTTGTCCCTACATTTTAAGATTTATACTTTTAACTTTGATTATTCACGAAATACTCATTTTTCATCTTTAGTATTAATTTATGTTAATAAATTAAAAATTATTAAAAGAATTATAATTAATTAAGTTTCACTGTATTTTATCACTTTTAAAATTAAATTCAAAATTCCACTTCATAATTATTTTTAATTAGTTAATAGAAATTGACGACAATGATTGAAATGAGTATTTAATAAAAAAATTAAGATTAAAAATGTAAAATCTTGAAACCTAGGAACCAAATTGAAACAAACTCAAATCTCAAGGGAAAAAATGAAATATTTCAAAACTTAGGGACTAAATTGAAACAAAACTTAAAACTTAAGAACCGAATGTATAACATTTGAAAATTTAAGGACCAAATAGAAACTACACTTAAAAATTCAGGGACCAAACAAAAATTATACTTAAAATCTAGGGACCAAAAAGATATTTTTTCCTTAAAAATATTTAATCACTCCATAATTTTTTTTTTATATAATTTTATATCTAATAGATCTTTTAATATTAAAATATTTAAGAAGTTCATACATTCAATCCTATGTATAATAAATTTATAATAGTCATTTTTTTTATTTGTTAGGTATAAAAATGAATTTTATGTTACTCAAATTTTTTTAGATACAACATTAAAAAAAAATGTCGAACATGTCAAAAACTTATTAAATATAAAATCGAAATTTTGATTATACACATATTGGAATGTTTAATTTAAGAATCTATTAAACATTTTTTAAACTTCTCTAATAGATTTTTTAATTTTCAATTTTATGTCAAATAAGTTTCTAATCTAACGTGTTTAATACGAGACATTATTTAAAGAGGTTATCACAATATATGAACAATTATGTAAAATAATAGATCAAATTTATATTTTAGTGTATACCTCGTTCACTTGTTGAATAATCTTTCATCTAGTATGAGATGAGGAAATTATCGTGGAGGCATATATATTTTCGAAATCACATCTAGCTAGGTTATTATGAGCAACCATATATAGTGATTCTTATTGAATAATCTTTCGTCTGATAGGTCTATAGATTTTAAACTTTTGTATCTAATAGATTTTTAACTTTTAAGCTTGTTTGTCAAATAGGTCCTCAACATTTTCAAAGCTAAAAACTCACAAACCTACTTGTTAAACACAAGATAATTTAAAGTCTAAAGTTTTATTACACAAAATTCAATTTTAAATCTAATCTTTAGTACATTTTTAAAATCTTGAAATAATATATTAAGAACTCATTTAGATACAAAATTGAAAATTGAAATCTATTTGACAATTTTTTAAAATTTAGAAACCAATTTACATAAACGTATAATTTAACCCATTAAACTTAATACTTTTTTTGAAACGAAATCTTTAGATAGCTGTATCTATATATGCCTTATGTACATGATCAAGCCTAACAAAATCTTCATCTAATATTGTAATATAGTATAATCTTGACATAAGTTCAATTTTCTTTTTAGTGGTTTCAAAGTTTCTAAGTGTCTATAATTCAGTCTTATTCCAATTTAATTAGGCTTTATGCTTAAGTCAAACTTCACAAACCATATGTACTATAATAGCATATTTACATTTTTTTATGCAACCAAGGAGGTAATGTTTTCTTTTTTATTATTTAACAATCTATTTTAATCAACTATATTAAGCCCCTTAAAAAATGAGTTTTAAAATTATAGAAGCCAAATTAAAATAAAGTCCAAGTCATGTCTAGAATTGAGAGACTAAATTAAGGGCTTGTTTGATATCGTTTCTATTTCCGGTTTCTATTTCTCATTTTCTGACTTGTTTGATAACTGTTTTTGTTTTTTTGTTTCTAGAATTTAAAAAAACATTTTTTAAAATAGGGCCAATTTGAGAAACTATGAAAAGTAGGTTTTCCTATTTTATTTCTACTTGATATAATACTCTTTCTTTTATTTATCAGAATTCATCCTTACTTGTTGGAGTCATGTATTCCTAAATTACCTTTCACTTCTGAGTTGTGTGTTCAACTCCTAAGGTGGGCATTTTTATTTTGTTTTTCCTAAAACTATATTTATTTTCATCTATGAAACACAGATACTTCATGAGTGACAAATGTTTGACGTATTTGTTTTTAAGCTGATAATTTTTTAGAAGAAAATATATAAGCAATTCATCTAGTCTTTGTTGGATTATATATCTTAAAACTCGCAGTTTGTAGATTTAAACATTTTCTATTATCAATAAAGATGTTATTTAACATTTCTTCAATAAAGTTGTTCTTGAATTTGTAAATTGCACTTGTAAAGACTAAATCCAATAAACTAAGACCCATGACTATTATATGAATACTTGAACTTTATATGGAAACATAAAAGTAGATCAAGTACGAGTAAATAGTCAAAATGATCTATAGTATACAAATAAGGTTGGGTGCCTTATTCTGGTAACACTATTGGATGCGGCCCACTCTGTAATTGTTACAATTCGTTGTAAGATGCTACAAACGAAGTGGTCTTGATTCATTTATATATTGACATGAAGAGTGAGGGTATCCTATGTAATGAGTTTGCTTAAGATCATACCAAGAAATAAGTCACTCTTACTTTATAACGCTGTTTACTATTTAAGACTAACTATTTCGCTTAGATGACCTAGGTAACGCGATCTTAATCCTGAGCTAACTATGAACTTTTTTTTATTCGAGATTATCCTTAGATTTGTATAGATGAGGGTTGGCTCAACAACGCCGGCTCAATAAGC
Organism: Benincasa hispida; assembly: GCF_009727055.1. Classification (NCBI taxonomy): domain Eukaryota; kingdom Viridiplantae; phylum Streptophyta; class Magnoliopsida; order Cucurbitales; family Cucurbitaceae; genus Benincasa; species Benincasa hispida. The sequence continues at coordinate 36,348,537 of NC_052358.1, read as the reverse complement.
CTCCTATTTCAGGGGTAAGATCAGGTAGATAGCTGGGGACATAGGGTGCAAGATGGAATTCACACCTACCCGATTTAGGGATAGGAAGAAGGTTGTTCTCTTAAGTACTAAATCCAGGTTTTGAACAAAGGGCTCCACCCTCTCATTGGTCCAAGAGAGATCTGGTTTAGTGAATGGATCACAAACCAATTGTTCATTAGAGCATTATTGGAACTTAAGGAGCAAGACGTAATTTCGGGGGTAAAACATCATTTGACCCAGCCGTTATTACGAACAACCTGTGAAGGATCAATTTACTGATTATGGTTAAATCAAGTTGACACAAATATGTCTACAATGAGAAGAGTGCAACTATCGAGCTATAGTGGTGTGACTCGATAGTCAACGAATATTGATTAATTTGGTCTAAAGAGTTTTAACCAATTAATCTCAAATCATTGGAGCTCATGATCGTCCATAAGGTCCCTCTACTAGCTCGTAAAACATGAACATCTTGAATTAGTAAATTGAATGAATCTGGAATTATATCAATTTGAAATGTTCAAATTGAATTTCAATATGAAATGTTCAAATTGAATTTAGGGTTTGAATTTGAATAGTTCAAATTCAAATTAGGGTTTATATAATTAATAATATTTAATTTATCGAAATTAAATGAAATTTGAGTGTTATAATATTAATATTGATTTAAAATATTAATTACATGAATATGATTCATATGTAAAATTATGTGTGTGATTAATTTAATATTTGAAATAAAATTTTTATATAATTAATTAGAATCAAATTATGTTTCAAATTTAATTCAATTTGAGAAATTGAACTTTGAAATTTTAATTTAAATTAATTTTGAATTAATTAAAATTCAAATTCAAATTGAATTTGAGAAATAGAATTTCATGTTAGTGGAAACATCCAAAAATTCATCAAAAGGGAGATGTTTCTTCACTATTAAACCACCTATCCCACATCATGTTGTCCAATTGAGGTGGCATTAGAAATCTCCAGTAATCCCTACTTGAAGAAGTATGATAAAACTCTAAATTTGATCAGATGAGAGGAGATAGAGAGAACTGGAGAAAGTTTCTGTTGGGTTCTTCTCCTTCACCTGAAACCCATTCTATTCCCTCCATAAATTCACTCTATTTTTGAGTTTCACCACTTAAATTCAAGGCTGAGAATAGTAGAGAAGATCTCTTGTTGGTTCATTGAAGATTTGGAGCTGAGAATTCGTGAGGAGCAACTTGGATTGAAGGAATTCTTCAAAGGTATGTGTTTCTTGAAACCATCTTAATACCCTATGAACATGCTTATTTTAATGTCAAAATTAAGTAATTGGAATGTTTAATGATCCTATTTTCTTCCGTTGCCTATTTCTGTATCCCAACCGTCTTTCTCAACAAAAAACTAAGCAAACTATTTAATAAGCTCAATGTTCCAGTCCAAAACTAAAAGAAAAAAAATTAAAACAAAAGACTAAACTCTAGAATCATTTAATCTTCATCTTCACATTCGAGTCCTCACAAAGTCCTACAAAATATAACCCACTCGAATATCTTTAACAATTCAATGAAGTAGTTCCTCCTTTATCTTCATACTTCTTTACTAATCTTCTTCTTCTTCTTCTCTAATCAATCTAAGTCATTTTTTTATTGCATTTTATTGACTATTGTACTTCAATATCTCTGATATTGTTTTTTGTATTGTATTTTAGTATTTATATTGTACTTTATATTATTGTCATTAACTTAACAATTTATGATTTATGTAGTTAGTGGATTACATTTAGTATCTTTATGTTAAGATTACTTATATCCTATATTTTTTCAAAAAAAAAAAAAAAAAACCATATTATCAACATATCGCCATATCCTAGTTTTTTAGAAATTGACATATTATCGTATCCTATCATATCCGTATTTGTGTCTATGTTTCATAGATTTCCATCTTTTATATTTTATTTATTTTCTTTATTAATTTTGCTACTTATAAAAATAATTTTGCTATATTTATATTATATTTTATTTTGACTTTTAAAATTCTCCAATATTTAGATTTACATATTATTTTAATTTTCAATATGTATGTTAATTTTATATATTTTAAATTTCCAAGAGGTGCATTTTTATTTTGTTTTTTGTTTTTATTTTATATTTATTTCCATTTTTTATATTTAATTTATTTTTCTATTTACAAAAATAATTCTGCTATATTTATATTTTAAATTTCTCCAATATTTAGATCTATAGATTATTTTAATTTTCTATATGTATATTTATTTTTTTATATTTCAACTTTTGAACATTAATTCTTACAATATGCATGTTTATATATTATTTTAATTCTACTATTTTTAGTATATATGAAACCAAGTAGAATTTCACAATATATAAATTTTGTACACTAAGACATTCATTTAACTTAACGTTAATATTTTTACAATTACAATATTTACATAATAATATATTAAGTTGGATTTGACTCGACATCATTTAAGACAAATGGTTCAAACTAGAGATGACAATGTCAATCAAATTTGACCAACATATAAAGGATAGAATATGACTTTTTTATTATATTAGTTGTCATTGAGAGTCACTTGCATTAGATGAATTAAACTTTTTATAATAACTTTTTCAATGTTTAATGAATGACATATTTTTTTTATAAATTATATTTTTAAAAATAAGAAACAAAAACAAGAAACAAAAAATAATTATCAAACAAGTTTTTGTTCCTGTTCCTTTTTTCAAGAAACAAAGAACCAGAATAGTTATCAAACAAATTCATGTTTCTTATTTTCATAAAAGAAAAAAAAAATAGGAAACAAGAAATAGGGAACAAAAACAGGAAATAGGAAATGAGAACGTTATCAAATGGGTCTTAAAATTTCTAATTCTACCACTATTTGAAATATGTTACAATCATAAATATCAAAGTTGTAAAAAATTTTTGAACATTTTCATCCATATTATAATATCTATGTATTCGACAATATATTTTTCCCCCTTTGAGTTAAAACATTATTTGAGGGTAAAGAAATTTGATGAGTCTTAATTAAGGACATATGTCTAAATTAATATAGTTTTTATTCAAAGTAACAACATTTGTATCATATCATAAAAACCGACGAAATGTGACAAAAATGTGATGAAGGTAAATCTAAAGTTATTAATACAAATTTAAACTTATTAAAAAACCATTATTATTTCTAAAATTAACTATTATTTATTTATATTGTTTTTCAAAAATATTATAATACTGGTAGAAAATTGAACCATCCAAGATTTTTTATTTTACCTTTTTTAGTGACGTTATTTGCAGTTTAGGTTCTGTTTGGTGACATCTTATTTTTTGTTTTTTTATTTTAAAAATTAAACCTATAAATATTACCTCCATATATGTGTTTATGTGTTTTGTTGTGTATGTTTTAGGAGGGTTCAAAATGAAAACAAAAATTACAAAACTAAAAAAGGGTTTTTTTTATTTTATTTTTGAAAATGGACTAAAAATTCAATTATTTATATAGAAAGTATATATATAAAAAAACATAAATAAGAAATTTGGAGAAAACAAACACAATTTTCAAAAACTAAAAATGAAATATGCTCGGTTAAGAACGATTTGCTTCCCCATGTTTAGTGGTCTATTTGCTTCACCTCTTGGATTGACCTTCTTTTCTATCTACTAACGTTGACGATGACTGTTTAGTTTTATGTTTTCAATTTTGTGTAATTTTTCCATCTTGTTTGTTCTTATTATAAAAAAAATAATAATAAATTATATATAATACTCCTAAACTTTATACTTTGTGTCGAAAATATCAATGAACTTTTGGAAGTTAGAAAAATACTTTTAAACTTTCAAAATAAGTTAAAAAATACTCTTTCCATTAGTTTTGAATGGAAAATATTAGAATTATTTGTAAAAAATATTCTTGAACTTTCAAAATTTTCAAATATATACTTAAACTTAAAAAAAAGAAACTAAAAGTATATGAACAAAAACAGTTAATACCGTCCTACTTATCTAATTCTCCTCTTTTTTCTTCTCTCTTACTTCCCCACTTTTTTAATAATTGTTTGGCACATTTGTTTAGCTCAAAATAATAATAATAATAATAACAACAACAAATAATTACAAATTTGGTCCCTATGGCTTGGTGAAAGTTAGAATATAGTTTCTATGGTTTTAAAAGTTCGAATTTATTCATTATGATTTGATAAAACCTCATGAATGATTCCTTTGGTTTGATAAAATTCTAATTATAAACTATAGGAATTAACTTAGTAAAAAAATGAAAATATCTATATAATTTATCTTAGAATTGGCTCTTTTCAAACTAAAAAAAACCTCAAAATAAATTGATCACTAATAAGAGTATGAGCATTCTTAATACTTTTTTATTTGAAATTTTATAGTTATGTTTGCATCAAGATATTAACGGTTTTTGTTTATAAACTAATGGTAAAGAATAATTTAATTTTTTTTTTAATTTAAGGATAATTTTGAAATTTTTGAAAGTTGTTTTTGAAAAAAAAATTAACGGTTTTTATTCAAAACGAATGATAAGAGTATTTTTGAAATATTTTTGAAAGTTAAAAGGTATTTTTAAATATTTTAAAAGTTAATGATATTTTTTATATAAAGTAAAAAGTTCATTTAGTCTCTTAAAAAAAAAGAAAAGGAAAAAGAAGTTTAGTTTGGCTATTTATTATTACCATTTACTATATTGTTGGTAGATGAAGGGACCTTTAATATTAATATTGTTGTTTTCAAAACTTATTAGAGAAATATTGTTGTTTTGAAACTTATTAGAGAAATATTGTTGTTTTGGGAGTTCGAGGCTAGAAGTCGAGGGTTGAGGATTCGACTAATGTAGAGATCGAACGTTGAGAACTCGACAAACAAACAAAAACTTGGAAACAATACGTAAGAGTTGTCGAGGGTTGAAGTTTTGACAAACAAAGAAACATTTTAGGGTTGTAGAGGGTTGAAGTTTCGACATACATAAAAATCTCGCTAATTTTGTGATGAGGATCTCGCTCTAGAAGGGAATCTCGCTAATTTTGTCTAGTCTTGAAATACAAAAGTTGAAACTTCAACCCTCGAAAAGGAAGATAAGTGGGTGAAGCAGATTGTAAGAGAGAGCGAGATTGTAGGAGAGAGCGGGATTTATAGAGCGAGATTGAAGGAGAGAGCGAGATTGAGAGAGCGAGATTGAAAGCGAGATTGTAGGAAAGAGCGAGATTGAAGGAGAGAGCGGCCATGACTAATGCTCTTTACACAATCAGGATAAGCTTAGTCTAATTAATCCTATGCAATCATCTCATATCCTCAACATTTCTCATACATACATTGTTAAAAGTTTTTAATTAATTTAACCATAAGAACTATCATAAGAACTATCATTAATGGATGCATGTTGTCATTAATTAGTACACTTTGAATTAACTCAAGATGTTACATATCTGTAAGGTAAAATGTTCAAACTTTCATCTTTTATATAATTAAAATAAAAACAAAGGTTTAGTTATGCAAGTTATCACACTCGAGAATGGACTTTCACCTAACATGATTTACATACAAACAAAAAAACCAAAATTCTGAGAAAATAATGACAAATTCTCTCAGTAGGCAACGACTGAGATAAATTCAATGATCGAATAAAATGGCGAAAGATTGATTCTCAGAGATGGGTTTATATATTACTTCCATTGGAGCTTCCATTCTCAGAGATTGTAAGAGAGAGCGAGATTGTAGGAGAGAACGAGATTGAAGAAGAGAGCGAGATTGTAGGAGAGAGCGAGATTGAAAGAGCGAGATTGAGAGAGCGAAATTAAAGAAGAGAGCGAGATTGTAGGAGAGAGTAAGATTGAAGGAGAGAGCGAGATTGAGAGTATCTCGATGAACATCTCGCTCTCTCCTACAATCTTGCTGAACATCTCGCTCTCTCCTATTGTATATTCAATTTTTTTATATTATAAAGTTGTACAATTACTTTAATTAAATTTACATGATATTTTAAGTTGTCATATTCTTTTAATTAACTTGTCAGCATTTTCTTTTAAATTAACTTGTAACATTATTATATTATAACGTTGTACATTAAACTTAATAACTTGTCTCTATATCATATTTTTTAATTAAGTTGTACCTTATTCTTAGTTAGAAGTTGTAACATTTATTCTTCTCTAATTAAGTTGTACATTATTCTTTCTAATTAAGTTGTACATTTTTCTTTTAATTAACTTGTACATTATTATTTTAATTAACTTGTACATAACTTTTAATTAACTTGTCTATACATATTTCTTAATTAAAGTTGTACATTGTTCTTTTAGTTAGTGACTATTTGTCACATTTAAGTGTGTCTTATATTTTCTAATTATTCTATTGTTGTAACCATTATTCTTTGAATTAAGTTGTACAGTATTCTTCTAATTGAGAAACAAATATTTTTTTAAATTGAGAATAAATATTTTTTTTTGTTCAGATCATTGCTTTAAAACCCAGGACTGTTGATTCCTGTGTTTGTATGACCAGTCCATTATTCTCGATCATTTTGTTGTTAGCGAGATCGTAACTACTGTGAAAATATTTTGCAGGGCGGTCGAAGCAGTTCTCGCAGGCACTATCCCGCTCCACTCTCGAATAATCTGCTTCTACGCACATCTGGATTCTGGCTAGAGATTAGATTTATTCAGTTGGATTGGCAATCTGATCACAGCCTTGGTCGAGAGATGGAGGCCCGAGACGCATACATTTCATATGTCTGTTGGAGAGTGCACTATCACTCTACAAGACATAGAAGTGTTGTTGGATTACCTGTTGCGGTGAGCCGGTCCCCAGAGTGATGCACGATGACTGGTTTAGAAGTTTGTCAACTGTACTTCGGTGCGACCCCACCTGTCGACAAGATTAAAGGATCGATGGTTTAATATGGTTATGAACACAATTTCATCAGCTCACAGATGATGCAGGCGAGGAAACCGTCATAAGATATGTGCGAGCATATATACTACAAATGATGGGTGGAAGTCTGTTTTCAGATAAATCAAGCCATTTTGTTCACTTGATGTTCCTGCCACTGTTAGCTAACCTCCATGATGCGGGGGCGGTATTCGTGGGGTGGAGCATGCTTGGCATGGTTGTATAGACAACTATGCAAATCAACAAGACCTGAGGTTCGAGAGATAGCTGGGCCTTTCATACTTTTGCAACTATGGGCTTGGGAGCGATTTCCAACCATGGCTCCACAGCTACATGTTAATGACGCTTAGTTAGTTAGACGAGCCTACGGTTCTCAGTATGTTGTTTTAATTCAATTCAATTTTTATATCACTGATCTCGTTAATTTAAATTATAAATTATCAATTTAAAAATTTAGGTGGAGAGATAAATTTTATGTGACTAGGACAGCCACACATGTAGTCAGCCAGTATAGATACATGTTTAATCTGTTTCAACCTGAACAGGTACATTATACTGAACCTAATTGATTATTTTATACACATTTTTATTGTATTTGTCTTTAATATTCTCTAATATAATATTTTGTGTTTCAAGTTATTTGGGAGCCGTACAAAATTATTATGCATACTTTGCCTAATTTTTGTACGAATGGTCAAAACATATGGCGAACAACGAGTCCTCTCATATGTTTTCACATTGGTGAGTGACATCTTCCTGACAGGGTGATGAGACAATTCGGTTTTCAGCAGGATGTCCCATCGCCTTGTAATACTGGACCCGTACTGCATGATATTGACCTAAGGACTGGAGATTGGTCCGAAAAAGTTGCACATTTGGTAGTGCGATGGCACTATCGTGCAAGGTTTATTGTAGTGGGGGTTTCTCTTGAACAGTTTGACACAGATGTCACTCCAGAATATATTCATTGGTTTAATTAGATACAATTTGAAGGTTTTTGTAGGTCATTGATCATGGCACAAGGCGCTACGTCACTCATCCGGGAGTAGTTGTGGGTCATCTGGTAAATGAATATTATCTAATTATTTTTAATTTAAATTTATTTTAAATATTGTCTAATTTTGTTATAATTCACAGAGATTGAACAACCGTAGACTCCGTGAGGTTGCGAATGATCCGAACCAGGTTCTTGTTATATGTAGTGACAACTAAAGCTATATGGAGGAAATTCATTATATGTACGATATACCTATTGTTCCTCCACCAGCTCCTAGATGTAGAGGACTTGTTCGGGAAGAGGATGAGTTTGATGAGGTTGCACATAATGTGGAAAAGTTGCCCCCTGTGATGCAGACGCATAGTCAAACTGATTATGTTAGTCCGATGATGATGATGCCAACATTTGGTTCAGGACATATGACTTAGAGGCTGGTCCTTCGTCTTCATACGTGCATGGACATGGCTGGGGTCGGGGAGAGCATAATGAATATTTATATTATGAAGCGCCTACAGAGGTACCAGAGCAACACCAAGAAGAACCCAAACAGCTCGAAATCGACGACGTCTGCCTTGTGGGACATATTGATTTTTGTAATTATTTTTATATAAATGAGATATTTAATTTACATTTTTTTTTATTTTTATGAGATATTATTTTTTAATTTATTCTTTTTATATATTATGAATTGTAATTATTTTGATATAGAAGCTTTTAAATGTCACTGACATAAATAATTATATCAGATAGTCTAAATCTAAAAAGTTAGTAAAAAAAACTTCAATATTCAAATTTACATATTTTAGATAATAATTTGGGGACATTCATAATAAATCAAATCAACACTCAAAACCTTTACATGCAAGTCTATAAATAAGACTAATTGATATAAAGAACAAAAATTTTAATCACAATAGTGAGGTCAATAGTTTAAAGGATTTTACAATAATGATCTTGGATTCCTTTTGTACATTTGGTACCAAGATTTTGATGGAGTTTTTTTTTCTTTTTCTTTTTTTAAATTATAAATAATAATAAAATATTTTTAGAAATTGTGTTTTATAAAATGGAAAATTAAAAAAAAATATAAAGAAGAAAGAAAGAAGAAGGTGGAATAGGGAATTAAATGAAGAAAAAAGGAAAATTTGTACGGATAGATCACTCTCGCTAACATCTTACTCTCGCTCAAAATCTCGCTCTCGTTCTCAGGATCTCGCTCTCAAACTTTCGCTCTCTCTCAAAATCTCACTCTCTCTTACTCTTCACTCTTTCGTTCTCTCCCAATACAAAATTATTTATAACACATTAAATAATTATGAGTGTTATGAGGAAGGTCTTTCGTTCTCTCTACATCAAATCACTTGAGATGAAAAAACTACCCTTCATAAAGTTTCAAAAAAAAATCAGACCAAAAAAAAAAAAAAACTGGAAACGCTTCGTGCCAGATATGCACCAATGAATGGATTAGAAAGAATAACATATCAAGCTGGAAATTCTCAAGTTAAAAAGAAAAAAATCGGAAACTCTCACTCTCTCTCAAAATCTCGGTATCTCTCAATATCTCACTCTCTTTCTTACTCTTCCCTCTTTCGTTCTCTCCCAATACAAAATTATTTTTAACACATCAAATAATTATGAGTGGTATGAGGAAGGTCTCCGGAATGAGGAAGGTCTTTCGTTCTCTTCACATCAAATAATTATGATAAGATAATTTTCAACCCTCGACTTATTTAAAAAAATAAAAAATAAAAATATTTTTATAAATAATTTGAAAAAAATAGGACAATATCTTTTTAATTTTCCTCAAGATAAAGGCTATATTTAAACAATTAAAATTACAGTTAAAAAATGCATTTCCGTTTGGCTTTGGACGGTGCATGGAATTAGACAAAAGTAAAACACGCGCTTAAATAGGCGCGTGGGTTAATTTAACGAAAAGAGGGGACGAAGAAATGACAGAGGAGGAATAGATTTTGAAATAGAGAGCGTGGACTTGTGTAAATCAGAGCAGTTAAGATGTGACGCGTGTCCACTCGCCAGCTGTATCCCAACTCCCCTTTCTTAACCGCTTCACAGGAACTCCCGGTAACCAATCCCCATAACCCCCCTCTCTCACCAACGTCCAACCTTTCACCTTCTCTTCCGGTAACCCTTCCCCACCCTTTTATATATCCCCCAATTCTCCAGGCCGCCATTAAAACCCTCCTCCCTAGCCTTCCCTATGTCTTCTCCGATTCCAATCAACTGAGTTTTTTTCTTAATCTCTTCTATGGCCAAAGAAATTGATCGAATCAAAGGTCCGTGGAGCCCTGAAGAAGACGACGCCCTTCAGAAATTGGTTCATAAATACGGCCCTCGCAACTGGTCCTTGATTAGCAAATCCATTCCCGGCCGCTCCGGCAAGTCCTGCCGTCTCCGGTGGTGCAACCAGCTCTCGCCGCAGGTGGAGCACCGAGCCTTCACGCCGGAGGAAGATGAGACGATCATTAACGCTCAAGCTTTGTACGGAAACAAATGGGCTACCATCGCCAGGCTTCTTTCCGGCCGGACCGATAACGCCATTAAGAACCACTGGAACTCAACCTTGAAACGGAAGTGCTCGTCCATGGCTGACGAGAGCGGGGGTTGTAATAACAGTACCCCGCCGTTGAAGAGATCGGTTTCTGCAGGTCTTTATATTTCTCCGAATAGTCCTTCTGGATCCGATGTTAGCGATTCCGGGTTCTTCCCCGCCGTGTCGTCCTCCCATGTGTACCGACCAGTGGCTAGAACCGGCGGCGTTTTGCCTCCCGGCGAAACGGCGTCGTCTTCGGATGACCCACCGACATCATTGTCGTTGTCACTTCCGGGTGCGGACTCATCGGAGGTTAATTTTGTGGCAAATTCTGTGCCGGCAATGGCTGGCGTTTCTGAGAGACAGAGTACGGCCTTACCGTATTCGGCACCGGCGAATGGACAAGAAGGAATTTCAGGGGTAAAGGATGAGAGGAATAATAATGGATTTGGGATTCTTAACTCGGAATTAATGGCGGTGATGCAGGAGATGATAAGGAAGGAGGTGAGAAACTACATGACTGGATTAATGGAACAGAAGGTTGGCGGCGGTGGGGGTGGCGGAGTTTGTTTTCAGCAAGCTGCGGCCGGTGGGTTTAGAAACGTCGTCGTTCAGAGGATTGGGGTCAACAAGATTGACTAAGGAAGTTACTGTAAGTAGAAAAAAAAGGAGGAAGAAAGATGGAGGGTTAATAATGGGGGAATAATTAGTGTTCTTGTTTTGTTATTTTGGTTAATTTTGTTTATGTTTCTGTTGATGTAGTTTGTGAATCCAAAGAGAGTGTTTGGATGGTGGGAAAATTTGGGGATTTTGATGAATGAAGAAGAACAACAACAACAAGAAAAGAAGGTGGTGGGTTTATTTGGATGATGAAGAAGAAGAAGATGGTGAATCAGAGAGTTTCAAAAACCATTTGGAACTGAAACTTTTGAATCTGTTCCTCCTTAGTTTTTCCTTTTTAATATATATACATAAATTTTGACAAGAAAAAGCAAAAAATCAAAACAAAAAATGAAGAAAGAATCAAATGTAGATGAATTTTAATCCTAAAGTTTTTTATTCTCTTGATTTTTTTTTTTTTTTTTTTAATTTTTAATAAAAGTTGAAACTTGAAATGAATGATTGAAACAGAGATTATTGGCCATGGCTCCATTTTGATATCAATTTCATACAAGGAAGTTGTGGTGCTGTTAAATCTTATCTATCCCATTTGATTTAAAATCAAAATTTTCTTTCTAGTGCTACATTTGATTTAAGAATTTAAGAATTTTGTATTTCGTCATACAAAAACACTTTTTATCTGAATAAACAAAAAAAATGGCCCATACATAATTGATACAAAATATTGAGGGTCAAGGTTTAAATTTTTTATATCCATTCTTTTTAATATTTTATTTATAAGAAATAAAAAAAGAAAAAGAAATATTTATATGCCATTGTTTTGTATTAAGAAAAAACCAAGAAAAATTTAGAATCGGAATATTTGAGAAGCATGTATATTTTTTACAATCGATTGTTGATTTGGGTAAATATTATTTTTGTTACTTTCTTAAAATAAATAGAAAAATAGAATAAATCCCTACTAAGATTTAAGTTTGTATGATCCTTATTGATTTTTAGGCCCGAGATTCATTAAAAAAAAAACTCAGAAATTATGAGAAACAGCAGCTTCATGAAATGAAATTATGAGAAATAGGAAATTAGAATGAAAAGTGCGTCAAAAGTTGATAAAATTCATAAAGATAATGTATATTAAAAAGATTAAGATGTTTATTATCCTCTCACGACTCATGTTTTTCACTTTTAATTAATTCTCCTAGATTTAATTAGTTATTATAGTTGCAAATTTGTAATAATTTGTAGAATATAATAATATGTGATTAGGGTGTAATTTATTTTAGTTGGATTATATAGTCATACTGACTACTTCAATCTACTTAAGGGTAAGGGTGGTATTCAGTTTGATTTTGTTAGTGATTTTGTGACTAAGCGTAGTTCAACTGACATAATGTTTGTAAAAAATAATACCTTCAAGTTTTCACCTCACACCTTTTTGAAAATTCATTCAAATAGAGATTTAGATTAAAAAAAAATTAATTGATTGTTTTGGTAGAATACAATGAGATTTTAGTAATTTTTCAAAATATTATGTGATCTTCAATTTTCTACCGAATCTCATATATTTTCAAATTTTCTCGAAATATTATATCAAAATTTTATGTAATTTTTTAAATCTTTAATCCAATTTCTAATTTTCAAATCAATTTACCAATTATACAAATGATTTTTTTACATGGATATCAAGTGATTGATTTTGATTTTTAAATTTTTGAAAAATTAACTTTTTTTTAAAAGGTAAAATACGAAAATATATAAAATTTGGATATGAATCTCGAGCAGATTAACGTGAATTCTCGGATAGATTAATACTGAGATTTTATATTTTTCATATTTTACCTAATTTTTTCATTTTTTCTTTGCAAAGTTTAATTTTCCTAAAATTTAAAAATCAAAATGCAATTATCCATCTGAAAAAATTTAATTGATAAATTTATTTGAAAATTTACAAATTCATATAATTGTGGAAATAGAAATTGGCCTATGAATATCGGTGTTTATACCAATTGGCATAGATTATGAATCTCGGTGTTTAATCTCTCTTGTACCGGAAAGGCCCAAAAGGTCGAAACAATGGTAGAAAAGCCGCTCGAGATCTACTAGAAAAAACTAGTTTAACGACTTTTCAAAAAATGTGCTAGTTTTGAAAGATGGAAAGTTGAAGGTGTTATTTCTGATAATTTTCCTTTTTTATTTAGTTCAGTTTATTATCAAGTTGGTTCTCGATTTTTGACATTTTATTTTTTTCTTCCGAATTTTAATTTTTATTTCTAATTTTATTGTGAATTGGTCATTTTTGCTAATTTTAAATTAAAATTGGATCATTTTTTTTTTTTTTATAGATTGAAATTGGATATTTTTTGCAGGTTCTTAACAAGAACATATACACTCTATAATATTGATCTTTCTTTTCTAGATAATAAATATATATGCACCATAATATAATTAAAACGCTAAAAGATACTTAATATTAAGGTTTATTTTTAAGAGTATATATATATGCCGTTCGTTTTTTATTGGTTTTTTCCAATCAAAATATGATCTGAACCAATACTTCTGGTTTTTGCCAAATACAAACGACCAATTTTATACTAAAAAATTAAACCAAAATAGTGGATTCAATTTGAATTGATTTGGTTTTTCGATTTTTCGATTTTTTGTTACACTCCTAGTTTAAGGTATAGGGTTATTTTAGTTTGTGTTTAAGTTTTTTCCTACTTTTTTTTTAATTGTACAAGTATTGAAATCTTAAATATTATACTTTGTCAATCACTTAAAATATCATGAACTTACTTTTTAATTTGTGCTTAACTCAACTATTAAAACATAAACTATTAAAACATATATTTGTATGGACACACAAACTTAAACGATTATTAAAAATGAAAAAAAAAAACTTGCAAATTTATAAAATTTTTGTCCTCACACATATAATTAGTTACATAATCGTTAAAATGATTTTTTGTTAAAATTTCTGTTTGCATCGAAATATATTTTCTTTCTCCATATAACTAGATAAAAATATGAAAAATATAGACCCCTCAATTTGTCCAGAATTTTATTTCATCATTTTATTTTATGTATTTTTTATAATTTAAAATTCACCGACTTTTAAGAAAAAAAATAAAAATAAATAAATAAAGAAGTTTCATTTCCTTCTCTTTCTTTAGATAAAATAAAATAAAGGATTCAGTTTTCTATTATTGCATTGTAGGGAGAATAAAATTTTGAAGTTTTAATATTCATATTTCATAAATAAAATAGAGGATTTATTTTTTTCATTTTTTTCATTCTAGTGAGAATAAAAATTTTAGTTTTAATATCCATATTTTATAAAATAAAATAAAAGGCTTTTCTGTGTAGGGAGAATAAATTTTAAATGTTCAATTTTTGTTTGTATGAAAAGTTTGTATCTAATTAATTTTAGAAGTACTTGATTATATCAAATATTTTTCAAATCAATAAAATAATCTTTAATTAATTTTCATTATTTGTTCCTTTTAAATTAAATTAAATTTATACTATCCTAATTAAAAAGTGCTTGAAAATTTTGAAGGCTCATGACACATACTACACACAATACACAAAAAAAAAAAAAAAAAAAAAAAAGAAGAAGAAGAAGAAGAAGAAGAAGAAGAAGAAGAAAGAAAGAAAGAAAGAAAGAAAAAAAAGAAAAAGAAAAGAAAAGAAAAATCATAGTTAATTTTTTTCTCTCACTCACATACTTTCACTCAAATTTCTATGATATATATTTAGATTTATTTTGGTATTTGATTAAATATTTTCAAAAAGTATTTTTTTTCAGTGATGAAACCTAGAGTATTCAGGACTAAGGTTAGAAAACTATTTAGTAGGATGTCAAGCTTTGATTTCAATGACTTTTATTTAGAAAAAAGTTTATTTAATAAAAAATATTTTTCCTTTATATTTTTCTTTTATTTCCTTTCCAAAGAAAATTTCATAAAAAAAAGTTTGATTTCATAAAGCGCATCTTTTGTTTCAAAAGGAAACTTTGACCTTTTCTAAAATAATTAATTGACATCTTTTTAAATAAAAACCCCAAAAATGATTTCATAAATTTTCATTTTCCTTAAAACTCAAAAAACGACAAAAAAAAAAGGTTTATTTTCATAGTTGTTTTAAAATAAATAAGAAAATCCTCAAAATTTCAAATATTTTTGCAAAAGATTCTTTTTGCAAATGTTTTAAATTAATAAACCAAAATCTTCTTTAAAAATTCCTTTAATTTCCGTCCTCGGACGGAAATTAAGAGGCTATGTTGTTGATTTTCCTAATAAAAAAATCTTTTAAAAACTTGCCTATAATGAAAATTGAGTGGTCAAGATGTTGGAAAAATTGTACGGATGACCCAATTTCAGGGTCCAAGATGTCAAATGACCCATTTTTAAAAATAATGTCAATTGACCCTCCGCTTATGTCATCAAGGGATGAGATTACAAAAATTACCCCTGATAACCATCTCGCTCTCGCTTCTCTAATCTTGCTCTCGCTGTCTGTTCATCTTCCATCGTGATGTGATTGTTTGCCACTGTACAATTGATTTGACAATTTTCACGAAATCTGTCTATAACTTAAAATTGTTAACACAAAAATGGTGTATTCTTTAAAATCTAAACTTCATTTGAACTGTCATTTTGTTGAACGGAGATTTATTGAACGAGGTTTTCCAGAGCGGAGTTTTTCTGAACCAAACGGAGTTTTCAGAACGGGGTTTCAGAACAGAACTGACTTTTCTTGAACTTGGTCTCATTGGTGTTGGTAGAAACATGGTCTCAAAACAAGTATATATAGACATTATAAAATAGCATAACGAAAAGGATATGAGAAAGAGGGACAAAGAGAAAGGTGGAGAGAGCGACAACGAGAGAGTGAGCTTGAGTGACAACGAGAAGTGCGAGAGTGAGAGACAAGAGAGCGAGAGGTGTGGGAGGGACAGCGAGAGAGATCCATGTGTATTACTATCTGCTTAATAAAAAATATTCTCTTACTTTGTAGGATGACAGGAAAGTGTGTACTAATTCGATACGGAGGTCAATGGGATGAGAACCAAAATTTGTATGTTGGAGGCGAGCTAACAGAAATCGTTGTGCCTATTACCTTGAAGTATGAAGAACTTAAAACTCACGTCTACAGGATTGCAAATGTAAGTTGCTCAGAGTTTGATGTTATTATGAGAGTTAAATATAAGCTTGACTTTGAAGCCCCTCCACACTACATACGAAATGATGGTGATGTTGACTTCGTTCTTTGCCGGGACGTTCTTTCTACAATTCAGATATATGTAACACTAAAATCATACCACGACGAAAATGTGAATATAAGTGAAGATCATATAGGTGTAGACAGACAATACGAGGCATCATATGAGCTTAATTGAGAAGAGGGTGATAGCCCATTGTCTATGAACACTCAACCATCAACATTATCAATAGACAATGGCAACATTCGTGCAGTGGACTTGGAAAGAGAAACTCAATGTAACAGACGTGTGCCTGGTAATGAAAGATCAGCAGGCTTGAATTTTATGGATTGTGGTCCTTCAGAAGAGCGTGATCCTTTCATGGTTGATAATGAGAGATCAGAAGGATTAAATTCTATGGACTGTGGTCCTTCAGAGGTGCATAGACCTGCAGTGGCTATTACTGAGAGATTAGGAGGATTGAATTCCATGTCTTCATGTCGTAAAGGGGAATTGATTATGCCTGGCACCTTTTCATCCGAGACAGATGTTGAAGTTGGTCAATTTTTTTTTTGAGTAAGAGTGATTTAAAAATGAGATTGTCTATTCTGTGTATAAACAATAATTTTGAATGTAAGGTAAGGAAGTCAACTAAGCCTTTGTTCACTGTTAAATGTATAGAGAATAATTGTAAGTGGAGCCTTCGTGTGGTTAAAATTCTAGGGTGTGACATATTTAAGATCATGAAGTATATGCGGTCGCACACATATTCTATTGGAATTTTAAATCATGACCATAGACAAGCAACAGCTGCGGTAGTTGGAGAACTAATCAAAGACAAGTTTACAGGCATAGGACATGTTTATAAACCTCGTCACATTGTCGAGGATATGAGGAGAGAGTACGGCGTAAACATAAGTTACGATAAGGCGTGGCGTGCAAGGGAAATCGCTTATGCTCTCACCAGGGGTACTCTAGAAGAGTCTTACGCTATTCTACATGCATATGATGAAGCATTAAAGATGGAGAATCCAGGTACAAGGTTTGAAATCGAACTTGAAAATGATGTCTATTTCAAGTACATGTTTATGGCATTAGGACCTTGTATTAGAGGTTTTTCAAGTTGTCAGCCGATGATAATTGTTGATGGATCGCATCTGAAAGGAAAATACAAAGGGACCATGTTGGTCGGCATCTCCATGGATGGCAACAACCAAGTTTACCTACTAGCATATGCCATAATGGATAATGAAACTGATCGAGCTTGGAAGTGATTTATGTCGAACTTGAAGTGTGCCATTGGAGAACCCCCTAACTTGGTGTTTTTGTCCGATCGAGTGGTATCTATTGGCAATGCCATTCGTGCAGTTTTTCCCATAGCATGTCATGGATTGTGCACTTACCACCTAGAAAATAATATTCTTTCGAACTTTAAGGACATTATGATTGTTGGGATGTTCAAGGATGCAGCCAGGGCATTTCGCATGTCAAAGTTCCAAGCACACTGGGACCAAATACGTACTCTTCGAAATGGTGCAGTATCGAGATATTTGGAGGATATTGGTCTTGAAAGGTGGGCGCATGTTTACCATACAGAACGAAGATATGATAACAGAGCGTCCAATAGTGCAGAATGTTTCAATTCATTGACCAAAGAATATCGACAGCTACCCATAATGTGCTTGTTGGAACACGTTCGAGGCCTCATCCAGTCATGGTTTTATGAACGGAGAAAGTATTGGGCATCTCGAATGACGTCACACTCAGACTACTGTGAAAACCGATTAACAACTGAGTGTGACAAAGGTAGATGATATCGAGTTAAGCTAGTTGATTGTTATAGGATCCATGTGCGGGACAATCGATTGGACGGTATTGTGAACCTACATACGAAGAAATGCACATGCAAGGAATTTGACTCACTTGGTATCCCATGTTCACATGCGATTGTGGCTGCGCGAGAAAGAAACATCCCCATCATGGTTTGTTCAGTCCATTCTATAGTGTTGACTCCCTCATGGCTGCTTATGCAGAGCCTGTAAATCCACTCGGTCACATATCTGAATGGAAGAGACCTCCGGGATATGTGGAAAAGCATATTGCACCTTCTAGAAGAGTGGTACAGGGCGGGCGTCGAAGAGTACAAAGAATACCATCAAGAGGAGAACAACGCAGACAAATAAAATGTGGTAGGTGTGGGAACTACGGGCATAATTGACAAAACTGTAGTGAACCGTTGACGATCGGGCGACCCATTGACTCCAATACAAATGATTCAAATGTCGGTCGATTATAGTTGTCTATGTGCCACTTGTCTTTGTAATTGTCTAAACGCCACTTATCTATGTACCTATAACATTCTATGTGCCACTTTAATCCTCAAAACTGTAATTTTTTATGTGCCACTTGTCATTCTGGAAACTTCTAATGTCTCGCTTAGTTTGATTACTAGAGTTTGTCTATTCATGAATCTCTTCAGATATCTCGCTTTATAAGTTTGATTACGAGAGTTTGGTTATTCTTGAACTATTCTGGAAACTTCTCGCTTTCGCTTATCTCGTTCTCGCTCATCTCGCTTTTAATTTAACTTGTTGGCAATGAATCCTTTTTATAAGTGTAATCAATGAATCCCTTCAGATGTCTCGCTTATCTAAGTTTAATTTAACTTGTTTGCTATTCATGAATGAATCTTCTTTTATATTCATGGTAGTTCTACACTAACAATTTAATCCCTTTTATAAGTTTAATTTAAATTAATTTAATCCTTTTTAAAGTTTGATTACTTAAATTAAACTTAAATTAAATTCTGATTACTTATAATTTAATTTAACTTGTTGGAAAAATGAATTCTTTCAGATGTCTCGCTTATCTTTAACTTGTTCACTATTCATGAATGAATCTTCTGTATTCATGGTAGTTCTACACTAATAATTTAAATAACATGTTAGTAAAAGCTAAATTACATCAATAATATACATAATATACCTGTACGTCAATAATATGGAGTGTTCGTCCACAATTGACATACCAATTGCATCCTATAGTCAGTCATCTTTTTGTCCACAATTGACATGCCAATTGCATACTATAGTCAGTCATCTTATCCTGAGTTATTACAGATGGGTCACTACCAGTCACTAAATGTTCTAAGAATTTTACAACAAAAATTCCACAATCTAATGACTCGTGCTGTGTATTCGTAGAGGTAGGTCGGGCTATCTTCCAATGAGACGTTTCGATGTCCGGCTTCAAATGTTTCAGGTCACAGTAATGAAGAAGCGAAGGTAGGGTGTAAGTCAACGGTTCAAGGAAAGACTCCAGCTTCTTCTTCGATGTCATGGAAGGCAGTGAATCAAATACGAACAACCGGCCTCTATTTAGATCGAATGCTATCAACATCCAATGCTGATCAATGTTTGTTGCCGTGTATACGAAGTCCACATTTGACCACTTGACATCAAATTTACCCATGACATAATCCGGTAACGTCTCATCCGCCCATGCTATAAAACATCCAAGGTCGACTTGTTCTTGATATGTTTGTAGACCCCATCTCGAGAATTTAGATGACTCTACACAATGAAAAGAACATTAAAACACATAATAGTCAACCAATGTATTCCTATTCAAAAGTGCAGTAAATGGTTACCGTTATTCCAATTGGCAGGATGGTGAAGCGAGCCATACACATGTCTGTTCGCCTATAGAAATTTTCTTTCATGAACTCAAAAATGATATTTAGGGTCTGCATCCATAATAAGATATACATTAGGAGAGGGTTTATAATTGTATGTACTTGGTAAAAAGAACAAGGATCGTAAATTTATGTCACACTCAACCCATGAACTTGGTTCAGTCAACTTCTGGAAAAAGGTTTTGGATAATGGTTGAATTGCATTTTCTCAAACCTCATTATCCGTATTCTCATCGGCAATCCAGTTCACCATTTCCTTCAATATAGCTACTGGAACCTCATGCTCCAAGGAGTATTGGATCGTCGCTTTAAACTGCATCGTAGGTACCCCAGGGAGAGGGTACTTAATATTTGGACGATCCAAAGGAAGTTGAACTTAACTTCCTTCTTTCTTCTTTGTTCAATGGGAGGTGTGTACTTATCAATGGCCTTCCTCTTACGTTGTTTTTCTACTCTCCGACCATAACCTATAGAAATATAACAAAATGCTGAACATGTTGAATAACAATATGAAGAAGAAATTTTCGAATCCACTAATGATCATACCTGTGAATCGAGATGTAGGATGTTAGAGGAGGTCGTGATATTGAATTGTACAGATGAAGGTGGAGATGGGATCGTGGAGGTGCAGTAGGTGACTTAGTGGAGGTGGGGTAGGTGACTTAGGTGAGGTGGTGTAGGTGACCTAGGTGGAGGTGGAGGTGGAGTAGGTGACCTACGTACAGGTGGTGTAGGTGACCTACGTACAGGTGGGTAGGTGATCTACGTACAGTCGGGATGGGGGCATAGTGGCATCCTGGCCCGCCTGTGGAGTGGAGACCTCGTCGACATCGTGGAACCTTTCATCGACTGTAAAGAGACAAATAGTTGACAATTGTGCTTTCATGTCTCTCACGTCCGTCTCTAGGTTCGATACACGGGCATCTAAGCTCGATATTGAGTTGTCAATGCTCCTCAAGTAGGCATATACATCAGGTTTAACATTGGCTCCCTCCCTGTGGCCCGAATCCCCTGGGACAGAACACTCATCCTCAAACTCAGGACATACGTCACTAACCACCAGTACATTATGAAACATATCCTCACTGGGAGTGTAAGTAGGCTGGTGGATGTTTTGGTCCTTATCAGATTCTTCATCCCTCGCTCCACCTTCTGAATTACCCTCCTGTTCACCTTCTCCACCTTCTGAACCATTATTATCTGAACCACCATCACTATTTGCACTACTAGAGCTCTCTGAACTCTCAGTGTCGGAGTGTGCTTGTCTTATGGCCCGTCTATCAATTGAGGCGTCCTGAAACTCCTTCTTAGCCTCGGACATGACAAGACCCTCTTTGACTTTTGTCTGCATTAAGGAACCCAGTAAGATGGTTAGTGTACATTTAACTACCGAATAAACATACCATGGCTACATAGATTGCATTCACATTTTCAGACTAAAAAATGTCTCTCTCGAGTGTCTTGAAGGACACCGAGTGGGAGCATGACCATCGTAATATACGAGGAATCGCTACCTTGCTCTTTCGAGTGGCAACGTTTCCTGCTATTGAAGAAAGGTTTCATACGTCCACACTTAAATCTAAACAACTCAAATTTATAACTATGTTAATGTTAAACTAAAGATAAAGTTAGGTTAAGGAACATCTACCTGAAATGCTTGGGAAAATCCACGGAGTGAGTACTTCACAACATAATTTTTATTTCCCCCTACCTTCTCCTTGTATAGACCAACCTTATCTTTAAGTGCGGTCTTCATGGAGTCGAGTGTCCTCTGCCAAATAATTGTACCCTAATCAAAAGGGTTGTAGTAGTCTATATCCTCAACATCGTCAAATAGGGTACGATCCACAACATTCTTTTGCTTGTTTTTACCCATCATTGCAACCTTTATGTAGTATACTAGGGTAATTTTCAATGCATCATCATCATTTTCAAATACCAATTCTTTGTATTCTTCTTCAAGCAAATGCAAGTGGAATACGTTTGAGGCCAACTGACTACCAAAGTACTTGGTAAAAAGTTCGTGTGAGGACTTCTTATTCCGTCCAACTCGCGTAGGAGACCGCCACAAACCAGTAATCAACAAAAAGTCGTCCTTCGAAAATGTGATGACCTTTCTTCTGACAAAGAAACTGATTGAGTCCATTCCCGAGTTCTTCACTTCCCTCAATAACATATGGTGGATTAGAGGGCTGTTGAATACAAGTTCAATGTCTAGGAATCGACCAAAAACTGTTCTCTTGTACATCTTTAACTGCCTTTAGGTGAGCTTCTGCTTTACAATCTTGTTGGCATTGGCAACATGGGCCAGACAAGTTACTTGCCAAGGAAACCTATCAACTTCACGAATTTTCAAAGATTTCGACATCTTAAATTACTTCTGCATTGTTCAATGATCATTCAATTTATCAATTAACAGGTCCGTACTAAAAAATCACTAACAAAATATACTGTAAAAGTCTTACTAATCTCGCTACCTCTCGCTAATCTCGCTCATCTTGCTAATCTCACTCATCTCGCTCTCGCTCTAGCACATTTCGCTTTAGCTTGAATCGCTCTAGCACATGTCGCTTTAGCTCGAATTTCTCTAGCACATGTTCCTTTAGCTCGAATCGCTCTATCCCATCTCGCTCTTGCAAAACTTGTCCACTAACTTGTCATCTAACTATATCTTCTTCGTCCTCAACCAATGCAGAACACATCGAAACCCAAAATAAAAGACAGACGCGAAACTAGTTATGAACGTGACGACCGATCAAACGAGAACAACCTAAACAGACGCAACACAACATGGAAGACAAAAATTAAATTCACTAACCCAGTAGAGAACTTCGATTATGGCAATAGAGAACTTCGATTACGACAGTGATGGTTTTGCAGAGCGAGATGAACGACACTTGCACGTACAACAATTTGTTTTCCTTAATTTTAAACGGAGTGGGATGACGGTTGAGTTTGAGCGCTATAGACTAGAGGGCCATTTTTGTAATCTCATCCCATGATGATGTAAGCAGAGAGTCAATTGACATTATTTTTTAAAAATGGGTCATTTGACATTTTGGACTCTAAAATTGGGTCATCCGTACAATTTTCCCCAAGATGTTAACATTTCTAATATTGGTGATGAATTTATTTTAAGATGCCAAATTAAATTCAAATAAAATCTTCCAATGGTCTTTAACCGCTCATATTTATTATTCATATTTTATAATATAATAGTGATCAATAAAACATGGGACATTTAAAAATCAAAACAAAATATCTTTTTCTCTCACAAAAAAGTCTTTCTTTAATAATTGAGAAATAATAAAATTTTGTTCTCTGAGTGTTGTCGGGTGCTAATATCTTCCCAATACACAAAAAACCCTAAGTCCTTTACTTTTTGTTTTTTTCAGACCAATTTGACATATTTTGGTTGCCTAGTCACACCTCTAAATCAAGACCGGTAGAGATTCCATTTTTCTCCTCTAACGTCGGCTACTCCACGTCACAAGCCCGACAAAAATCATTTTCCTATATTTTATATTTACTATTTCCTACAATACTACACTAATTTTGAGGCTCAATTTTAACAATTAAAGTCGATCAATTTGAGTATTTATTTGATTTCATTGATTTCGTTTTTTTTTTTTTAAAACAAAACTACAAAACTACAAAAGGAAAAAAGAAAAATAGTATAAAAAAAGGAAAAAAAAGCTTTTTGGTCTATAGATTTTGAGTTGAATTTCTATTTGGACCATTTGAAAATGTTACACAAGTTATTCTTAAAAGTGTTTTTATACTCCAACTTGTTTTATTTGCTATACCCAAAGTGTTTATTAATTTGAAAATACGATAAAAGAAACTAATAAATTTGACTCAACTCTATTTATGAACAATTTGTGACGGATCGACTTACTTGTGATGATTATATTAATTTACCCTATCATGTAGAAGAATGCAACTGTAGATCTATAGTGTTTTTTTCTATAGTTAATGAATGGATATCAATTAATTAAAGAGTTTAGTTAATTAATATTGTATAGTTTATAAAGTCTCCTTGCTAGCTCACAATTGAACCAACAAGAACCAAATGTATTGAAAGAAAATTTTGAAATGTTCAAATTTATTTATTTAAAGAAAAATATATTTAATTGATCAAAATTAATATAAATGCTAATGTATATTATGATACATTATTTTTATTATAAAGTTAATTTTAATAAGATTCAAATTAAAACAATATAATATGGGAGATTTTATGTATTTGAATATAATTCATATAACTAATCATTCTATTATGAGATAATAAGACGATTAATTAATTTAATTAGGTTTTAACCTACTTAGATTATATAAATAGGATTTTATAGAGGATGTGAAAGATGCAACATAGAAACACAAGTCAATAGTTCATATATTTTCTCTAATACTCTCCCAAAATATAGACAAAGGTTCTTTGTCTTAACTTTTTTTTAAGAAGATTCCTACAAGTTGGATCATTGTCAAGGCCATAGCGAGGACGACTTCATGAAAGAGAACATCAATTGGAGATGATTTTGCTACCGTTACGTTTCTATAAAAGTAGGGTTCTCTTATGCTCAACCATTTTACTGTTTTTGTATGTTTAAATTCTAATGGGAAATCAAAGAAAGCGATTTCACGCTTCAATTTGTATTAGAGTCAATTGTTTTGATTCTAATTAGAATAAAAATATGAATGGTGGCTACATTAATTTTCATATATTTGATGTATGAATGTTGGTTTGTAAAGTTGGTTGTTTTATATGAAATCAATATGTAATACCCATTGTTTTAGGTGTAAATATATTGTAAATCGGTTGTATGAATGATAAGATGAATCATGGCATGGAACGACGGTCAAGAAGGTCCAAAAAAGAGGAGATCTTGAGTCATATCGAGAAGACGTGAGAGTAGAAACCGTGACAGCGCCACAGGTCTATCCTGTGATGTTGCGACGTTATGAACCTATAGCAAGATGAAATTGTGACAACACTATGGCGTTGCAAACCTGAGATTTAGTATCCAGCACAATGACGCTCCATCTCTTGTGAACACAAATATGGTGAAAATTAGGGTTTTGGAACTCTATTTCGAGATGGTCAAAGCATGAAGATCTCCAAGACCTAGAATTTATGAAATTTGAAAATTGTTGTAATTTTTTAAATTATTTTCTAGGAATGCCAAAGGCCAGCCAATTTTGCTGATTTAATTTATATGTACATAGGTTGTATGTCTTAAATTGAATTATATGTTGCATGTAATATTTTATATAGGTTAAAATTCCACCCTAGGTTAAATATCATGCATCTTATTTTTAAATATAATCGTTATATTTAAATTATTGTTAGGATAAATTTCTACTATGAATTAGATGTATGATGTTGAGATTCTCCTTAATTAAAATATCATTGTTATATAAGATAATTAATGGAAAATTGAAATATAAAGTAAGATTGTATGCTTATCTAAGAAGATTAGGGTCTTACTTAGATAAAGATATAACTAATTCATTTTAATTAGTTTAAAATTTTAATTTATCTTAATAAATTTTTAATCATATTAGAATAAAGTAAATCTTTTAATTTTAATTTAAAATAGTTTAAAATAGGAAATTAAAAATTGACCATTAATATAAGGGAACACTCCTATTTGAGAGAGTTGAATTAGTCAAACTTTTAAAACTTTTATTAAAGCATGTTGTAACGTGATTAGTTTATTAAATAGTTTAATAAATTTAGGAAATTCACATTATGAGAACTATTCAACATAAGTGTTATGTATGAACAAATAAATAAAAATTTGGATAAATGATTTAGCCTAAGTTTGTCTAAATAATAAAAAACCTTATTTCAAAATACTGAATGGGAGAAAGATATATATGATATATTGTTTCTCTTACGTTCTCTAGATAGATTCACAGGATGAGATTCATGCTCGATCTCGTGGTGATTTAGGACTGTGCTCCTGCAAAAGGTGTTTGCATGAATCAAGGTCAAGATAAATTAGAGAAAATACTTATAGTAAGTGAGTTTGGGATGAATTAGGGACCTGGGAACGTAATTTTACAAGATAAAATTCTCTCCTTCCCGTACAAGAAAAGTAGATGAGTAGTTTCCTTAAGTGCTGATTTCGGAACTCGAATAATGGGGTCCCACCCTCTCACTAGCTCGAGATGGACTTGGTTTATTGTTGGACCATAAAAGGTTGTTCATTAATGTATTAGCGGTATATAAGGAGATAGGAGTAATTCTAGGGGCAAAATAGACTTTTGACGTAGCTGTAATTATAAACAATTAATGAATGATCGATTGGATGTAATGGTTGTATCCATGAACGCAACTTGTTCTACCGTGCATAAGAGTGCAACTATAAATCTATAGTGGGTGGGAACGATCAAACCGAATAAAAAATTTTTAAAAAATTATATATGAAACCGAAAACTACATGTATGTGGTTCGATTGGGCTTGGAATTTGGTTTTGCTATTTTTTTAATTTTAAAATATTATTATTATTATTATTATTTTGTTTCCTTTTATCTTCTTTCTTCCTTCCTTTTCCTCTTGCCTATGTCAAGTTTTTCCCCCTATTTTTTACTAATTTTCTCTAATTATTATTTAAATACCAATTCAATCAAACAATCTATTTAAATTATAATTTTCAAAAAATATATTTTCAACAATCAATTTTAAAATTCCAAGGCACGATAAAAAAAAAAGTGTTTCACGTCAAATAATAGCAATTTAGCTAGTAGTACTAGTTCAACAATAAACTTAGAAATTCTAAACCATAATAAAAAGTCTTAAGTTAACTAATAGCAAATAGCAAGCGCTATATAAAGTTCTATAAACATAGAAATCCAAACGACCACCTTCAAAGTTTTTAAGTTATAGAGAAGGCCAAGCACTAAATAGTAACATATTACAAAAGTCTCATACAAATTTGTTCAATCATCCTTCTCAATTTGTTCATTTGTCTTTTACCTCCTTCTTCTTCTCGTTCTTCCCCTTCTTTGTTACTATTAATAAGAAATTCTAGACTAACCACAAATCACCACGTCATTTCTCAAGTTAATGACGAAATTACAAATAATTAAATTTGGAACTACTTAAAAGTGACACATGTCCCAAATTAAAATTGAAGACATAAATTGCCGAATCTCGATGATGTCATGTGCTTTCTTCTTGTCCATTGGATTAAATTAATTATTTTAGTCCAATTAAATATCAAAGTTTGAGCTAAAGTCAAGTTGGGTTTAAGAATATGCTTAATTTAACTCAAATGTCAAATAAATTCCAAATCCAATTAGTTGGGTTCAGGGACCAGGTCGACCAACCAAGCACAAGCCCATAAAACTCACCTGAGAATTCTATAAATAGAGTTCTCTTCGTTTTGGGGCTTTAGAAATTTTAGATCACAGAGAGCTTAAAGAGAATTCTTCCAACAATCAAAACACTTCATAACTCTTGAAGACTGGACCACTCCTTGAAGCTCAAGTCTTAAAGATACGAACATACTTTCAAGATTCCAAACTTCAAGAACATCCACGTGCTTCACTTCCATACATCAAACGTACGCTCAACTGAGAGAATCAGATGATCAAGTACTAGGGATCGAACCATATTTGCATCAAATCTACATCAACACAAGTTCAACTCCATAAAACTCGTTTATCTGAAAATCTGGTATGAACAATCACATTCTTCTTCTTCTCATTCTTCTCCTTCTCCTTCTTTTCCCACTTCCTCTAAACCTGCTTTGAAGCCTAAAACTAAAAAATAATATATATATTTGCTTTTGATGCTAGGGTGGTGATGTTAATTATCAAGTGGGATTCACTCCAACAAATTTGAAGTTTGTCTCTTTTTTGTATCTACAAATATATTTAGATCTCCTTCCAAGGTAATTAACCCACTGCAACAGTACATTGCTAATTGTATGTTTCTTTTTATTCTATTTTGTTAGCTACTTTTTACCCTTTTTTTCTTTGTTTATTTGGCTCTTCATGAAAGAAGGTATTCCAAAACTCATGAAGATACTATGCTACATGTAACATCTACTACATTGAAAATACTATCAAATATAATACATATGCTCTTTTCAAAATAGATTAGCATGACTATAAATTTGCTTTTAAGTTGGACTTAATTTCTCTAAAATTGTCTCGATTGATTAAGTTATCAGCAGACACTCATAGATTATAGTAATAATAGATTTTCCTCTTATTTGAAAATCAAGCTATTTGTTCACCTATCCCTTTCTTTTTCTTTTTCTTTCCTTTTGTAGTCATGGATTTCTCTCTTATTATTATTCCTCAAGCTAGTATTGTGTTTGTTCATTAAAAAAAGGGTTTGTTTAGATTAACAAACTATTACACCTTTCATAAATTAAGCTAGTATTGTGACAAAACAATTTGTATTATTTTGGTCCGAACTCTTAGTATATGCATTTGCCTTGATTTTAGTATTATGATGCCCTACAATTTCATCCATGGACTGAGTGACCTAAACTATGTTAATCCTTTAATATTGGATATCACCTCCACTCTGTTATCACAATCATCCACACTCAACCTAATGGAATGTTATTAGTTCATTTTGTTTAATATAGGAGCATCTTCCATTCTCTTTGTCACCATTATTTAATGTCGTTTTTGGGTGTTACTGTTTTTTTCTTTCATGTTTGTGTGATTCTTTTGTGGCTGAAAGAATGCAAAGTACCCTTGTCGTCTCTCTAGCTAGCAAACCGTGTGTTTGCTCTATGCTTTGGTAGTTTGTGTTAATATAAATTCCGTACTTTGTGCAATCTCTTTTTAATTATGATTCATTTATTCTTAAAGTTTCTATTTTATACTTAACCAACATATCTTCATTGTAATTTTTTTGGGATAGTAACTATATGTGATTCTCCAATTCTCGATCTTTTGACTTTAGAGTTTTACGTATATATTGATCAGTGTACCTTATTGATAGGTTACTAGTTAAGTAATTTGCCTCTTACTTTGTTGTGAATTGATGAATTAAATTAGTTAATTTTTGTATTTGTTGAAAGTTGAGTTATGCATACAAAAGTAATTGAGATTTTATTCTATGCCTATACAGGTGTCAATAAATAAACGATGATTGACATTGTTCGTCACAAAAAATAGGCATCTAATGTCGGACAATGATCGACATCAAAGGTGCGTCTGATATTAAAAATCGACCGTCATGAAACACCCACAATACATGTTCTTCAACATTTTCCTGTCATTGTACTCCTATTTGTTGAGAATTTATGAGAGATAGAAATTAAATGCAGAATACCAAAATTATATCTAAAATTTCCACCTCTCCAGGTTAGAGTCAGGAAGCTTAAAATCATAAAATTACCAAATAATAAGAGAAGAGAAAAAGAGAGTGATACCGAAAATATATTGGTTCGTCCAAAACTTGGCACTTCGTCCCATCTTCTACTACTACAAGTTCTATTATGATGGAGATTACAAAGAACCTCCAATTCACGCTATAAATCTCTCATGAAATAGTCAAACACGAACAATTTGAATCCAAATATCACAACTTGGGAACTTGAAATAAATAATAAAAGAAAACCTTCAACTGAACGAAAATACGCAGTGTCACTTACTAAATGCTGAAGAATAATAATCTCCCATGGAGCTTCGGCTTTTCTTCTTCTTCAGTAGAACAAATGAGGCTCACTGCACTTCTGTGCCTCACGGCACCTTCTGGGCAATTGTTTCTTCATATGTGAACACACACACACATATATACTTGCTTCCCTGACTACCAAATAATGGGCTTGGCCCATTAAGCTTGAAAAAAATATTCCCGCTCACATGCATGTTAACAAGTGTATATTTTTCTTCTTAATTAAGCAGCACCTTTTTATTAACCAATAAGACAAGCTAGCTTATGGGTTAATGAAAGACAAATGGGCCTTAGGAATTTTGTGGTCCACAATTCCTAATATTCTCCCACTTGAATACAAAACCACGATCTTACCTCCAATTGCAAGAGAAAGATAATATAACGCCTCTGACCTAGGATTCGAAATCCGAATTCGTCATATCCCCTGTGACTTGGCTATGTCATCCTCCCTTACTATGAATGCATTTTAGAAGTGAAAGTTGTCCCTACAAACTAATACTGGTCCTTTCCACATGCTTTGTCCCCACTCGCATGCATCCTAGGAACAGGAGGTTACCTATAACATAAGATTACTCCAAACTAAGCACGCTTAACTTTAGAGTTCTTATGATTGAGCCACCGAAAAGGAATGTGCACCTTGTTAGTATAGGTAGTAACTTTCAATTCTTTTAAGATTTTCTTAACCATACTTTCATGTTCTCAGAATCTCTTTCATTTGGATGTGATATTAGTTCATTCATGTACCCCTCTTGAACTCGAGTCGTTATACATAATATCTTGGCAAACTCCAAGACTTAACTCCCACTACAACTGTTATCTCTGATATTCTTGGCAAACTCCAAGGTTCAACATAAAACCTATAAAATCAACATAGTGACAAAACAGGAAACCATTAAAAAATAACTGTAGCTCATCTGTGCTTGCCTCAAGGTGTGAGCAAGCTATGTGGAATTGTCCCCCAAACATAAATGACAGTCACATACGCTCACTTCATCTAAGTGGTATCAACTGACATCTTTTTCAATCTTGAATACATGTTCTTGAAGAAGATACACTCTGCAAATTGTTTGACTCCTTCCTTCAAACTGGCTACCAAGCTAGAGAATTTATTTTTTATCTTAGCAACTGCTTTGGTCTTCTAATTTGATGCCCCTATTTGCTTTTGCGACATCATCAACTCATTCGACTATCTGATGATTGAGGGTTTGTGATAGCCATTAACTTTCTCTCTCGAACTTCCTAATTGCTTCTGAACGATGGACTTTGATCTAACTGATCAACACTGGTTATCATTACTGCTAGCTCAACTGTACCTGTACACCTGCCATTTGCAGTTTTAACTCGCATTTACTGTCTCTCTGATCCTTTGACAACACTAAACCAACACCTGTATAGTCAGTGTGAAATTTTTGTGGCCAACTACCACTACTTGGGATCCCATCATAAGTTTACACCGACGACTGCCAAACTCACACCTGCACACCTGTAACCGTCACCGGCCAATTTGCCAAAAGAGATGAGATTTATCTTCATCCTAGGTATAAACCTAATATCGTGTTGTACTAACTTTTCTCCACACTCTTCCTTCAGACTAATATTTCCAGTTCTAACTATTCTGGAAATTTCTACCATTCCCCATCCTTACTAGACCATGGTGCCCTAGTGTGAAAAATGTGAATAAACTCTTATCTGAAGCTATGTGTATAGAAGCTGTACTATCAAATGTCCATTTCGATGAGTGGCTATTATTTATGTGTTATTCTCAACACAGACACACACAACATATTGACTTCTTGCTTTATTTTTAGATCCTCTTATAATTTCCTACACTGATTTTTGAAGTGGCCCTTTTTGTGACAGTAAAAATACTTTATCTTCTTAATCCTATTATTCCACTTTTTCTTATTATTATTTGGTCTATCATTTTCAGAATTTATCTTATCTTTACCCCTATTTACAATTAAAGCTGAGCCTATAATAGATTCTTTACTATTGCCCTTGCTACGAATTTCTTCAGTTATAGCTACATCACAAACTGCTGAAAACTTCAATGCGTTATCCCCAATAGAATTAGACACTGCTGTTTTCATAGTTTCCCAACTCTCAAGTAAAGACATTAAGAATTGAATAGCATATACTTCATCAATAAATTCTATCTTGACATATTTCAACTCATTAATTAAAGTGGTAACCTCATTGATAAGGAATTAACAGAAACATCCTCAACCATTTGCATATTGAAATGTTTCTTAAGGAGATAGGCCTTACTATTAACAGATGGTTTCTCGTACCTGTTTGTAAGCGCTTCCATCAACTTGATTGCACTAGTCTTGGTGGCTACAAGACTAGCAACATTCATCGACAGACATATTCTGATGCTTCTTCATTCAGGTCCTCCCAATCTTCATCTAACATCCCTCTCGGTCTCTCTTTCAATGCTTTATGCATTTTCTTGTAAGTCAAGAAAATCCTTAATTTATATCTTTCAATATAAAAATTTTGTCCCATCAAATTTTATGATACCCTTGAAACCTCTTGGCTCTGTTGATCCCATGATTCCTAAACCAAAAGTTCTGATACCACTTGTTGGGAATTTATGAGAGATGTATAAATCAAATGCAGAATACCAAAATTATATCTAAAATTTTCATTTCCATTAGAGGCAAAAAGATTAACAATCATAAAATTACCAAATAATAAGAGAAGGAAAAAGAGAACGACACAAAAAATATACTGCTTCGCTCCACACTCGGACTACGTCCAATCTTCTGCAACTGTAGGTTCTACTATGATGGAGATTACAAAGAACTCTCAAATTAACACTATAAATCTCTCCCCAAATAGTCCAACATGAACTATTTGGATCCAAATAACACAATTCGATAACTTGTAACAAACAATAAGAAAAAACCGTCGACCTAACGAAAATACACACTGTCACTTACTAAATGCTGAAGAATAAAAATATCCCATGGAGCTTCGGCTTTTCTTCTTCTTCAGTGGAACGAATGAGGCTCACGGCACTTCTGTGCCTCACGACACCTTCGGGGCAATATTTTCTTCATATGTGAACACACACACATATACACACTTGCTGCTCTAACTAAAATATTGTGTTGCCGCTTACCGAATAATGGGGCTTCGCCCATTAACCTTGAAAAAGTTCCAGCCATGTTAACAAGTGTATATTTTTCTTCTTAATTAAGCAACACCTTTTTAATTAACCAATAAGACAAGCTTTCTTATGTGTTAATGAAAGACAAATGGATCTTAGGAGTTTTGGTTTCCACAATTCCTAACACTATTATGTTTATTTTATTTTACGAACATTAAAAGTCAAATTTGTAGTATTGGATGGAAGAAATGATATCTCACACTAGGGCAATGTATGAATATTAAAGGCGTATTTGTATCATTATCTACGTTTAATGTGTAAAAAAAATCAATATCCATGACACTCACACTCTCACACTATCAATTTGCTTTCACTTGCATGCTCACTCTTTCTCTATAGTATCACATATTGTTTGGCTCTTACAAAATACTTTTTTTTTTATATATATAAACAAAGTTGCGAGCAAATTATTTCCACAAAATTATGATAATCAATGAAATCACAAATCTGTAATTTCAATATCCACTGATACGAAAGAGATTCGCACACATCGTCGCTGGGAACAACCCGCTGCAAAACAGCCCAAAACAGAAACCCAGCCTACGCGGACACCTCTGTCGATCTCGCCAGACGGAAACCCAGCCACCCTACCTCACGCTGCAGCACTCTACCGTCAGTCTCACCGGACGAAAGCCAGTCGCCGCCTCCTGATCTGCAAACACCAGACCCCAAATGGCTGCCTCCGGCTCGTCTACACTCAGGCGGCTCGACCACTTTGATGGCTGTAGCTCTTCGTTTCTTTCACTTCAGTGGATGCCTGCTATTTCAAAAAAGGGTTACACGAATTCTTGCCCTATTTTGGAGAAGATAGGGATATTACAAAAATGCACTGTTCATAAATTACAAGAATGCCATTGGGCCTTTAATTTTTCCAAAAAACCAATAAAACCCACATTATTTTTTACAAATCTCCCTCATAACAAGAAATCTTGGTTAACATAACAAATTCTTAACTGTATGAACCTTGACCAGTTCAACATGGGCCACAACTTCTCTGATAAAATGAAATTTGACATCGATATGCTTAGACCGTTCGTGATGAGATGGATTCTTCGCAAGATGAATAGCACTCTGGCTATCACAACGGACGATAGGAATGAACTCCTGCGACAACAACTCACCAACTATCCTTTTCAACTACACTGCCTCTTTCACAGCTTCACCCACTGAAATATACTGTAGTAGACGATGCAACAACTGACTGTAGAGCAACCTTCCACATTACCAAACAGACAAAAAATGTGACCTGATAGAGACCTTTTGTCAAGGTCTGCAAAAAATGTGACCTGATAGAGACCTTCTTTTGTCAAGGTCTGCAACATAATCTGCATCTGTGAAGTCTTCCAACAGTGTTGATTTATAATCTGTATCTGTGAAGTCTTCCAACAATGTTGATTTATCACAATCCCTGCTAAAACATAATGATACACTGGCACTACCTTTCAAATATCAAAGCACCCATTTAACTGCATTCCAATGCTCCTTCCCAGGATTTGACATAAACCTACTTATCATACTCATAGCATATCCCAAGTCAGGCCTAGTATAAATCATCAAATACATAATACTTCCAACAACATTACAATAGGAAATATTAGCCATCTCTAATCTTTCTTGTTTAGTAATAGGACACTGAGACGAATAAAGCCTAAAATGAGATGCAAGGGTGTCGAAACTGCCTTACAACTAGACAAATTATACTTCTCAAGCAGTTTATGCACATAACTCTCCTACGAAATGGTTAACAAACCTTTCTTCTTATCTCTTTTCACATCCATGTCTAGGATCCTTTTCAGTTCACCTAAATCTTTCATCTCAAATTCACTACTCAATCGTTTCTTGAGATCACAGATTTCAGAATAATCCTTAGACACCAGAATCATATCATCTACATACAGAAGTAGATAAGTATATGTACCTTTCTGAGATAGTTTCCAGTACATGCAGACATCATATGAGCTCCTGTGAAACCTCTACTTCAGAATAAAGGTGTCAAACCTAATATACCATTGTCTCGACGATTGCTTCAGTCTATAGATGGACCTGTGAAGACGACAAACCATGTCTTCCTTTCCTTTCACCTTATAGCCCTTAGGTTGAGCCATGTAGATCACTTCCTCCAATTCACCATGAAGAAAAGCTGTGGTGATGTCCATCTGTTCAACAAATATATCAAAGTGAACAACAATAGATAAAATTAATCGAATGGACGAATGCCTCACCACTGGAGAAGAAATCTCACGAAAGTCAACTCCCTCCTTTTGAGTGTATCCCTTAGCTACCAGTCTAGCCTTATACTTAGGCTTGTTGTCACCTCCTATACCTGGCTTGATTTATAAATCCATTTTGATTGAATGAGTTTCTGATTAGGAGGCTTTAGAATCAATAACCATGTCTGATTCTTCTGCAACGAGAACAACTCTGCTTCTATAGCATCCTTCCATTGTTCCTTCGAATCAGATACAATAGCCTCCTCAAAAGTAAGAGACTCTGTTTCAATATTGTCAGCTGCACAAGTAAGAGCATAAGCAACTAAATCAACATAACCACACCTCGTAGGAGCTTGTCTCACCCGCTGAGACCTGTCATGTGTAAGTTGATAGTTCTGTAGGTCACTGCTACTTGAGCTTTCTTCACCAAAAGCTCCTTCATCAATCAAATTCCTCTGCAGTTGAGGCTGTCTACCATCAGAACTAGATGACTGATCATTGGAATCACCTGAACTAACTGATGGTCGTGCTCTAGAATCAATTCTAACCTCTGCCTCAACCTGATCAACTGTCTACTGTTTTTGCTACTCTTTGACATGAAATGACATCTCTGTTTCATTAAAGGCATCTCTGCTGATAATGCATTTATTTCTACCCTCTTCCAAGCACCAAAGTTTATATCTTTAAGAGGATAGCCAATAAACATACATTTCAGTGCCCTCTTATTCAGCTTCCCTTCCTTAACATGAGCATAAGCTGAACATCCAAACACTCTGAGATGATCCAAGTTTGGAGCTTTTCCTGTCTATATCTCCTGAGGAGTCTTTAGGCCTAAAGCGGAAGACGGACTCCTATTAATAAGATAATAGGCTGTTTGGGCAGCTTCCCCCTAAAATTTCAAGGGTAATGAAGCATTTGTCAAGAGACATCTTGTACGCTCCATAATTGTTCTGTTGAACCTCTTAGCTAAACCATTATGCTGTGGAGTGTACGTAATAGTGAAATGCTTCATAATTCCCTCAGATTTGCAAAATTTATCAAATTTATGATTCACAAATTCTAAACCATTGTCTGTCTTCAGATACTTTATCTTCCTCGCTGTCTGATTCTCAACCTGCTTTTTCCATTCAAGAAATTTCCCAAAAGCTTCATCCTTCTGTTTCAGTAGATACATCCACACCTTTCTTGAAAAATCATCAATGATCGACATAAAGTATCTCGAACCTTCCATAGAAGGAACCTTTGTAGGACCCCACAAATCTGAATGAACATAATCCAAAATTCCTTTGGTAGTATGCTTCCCTTTCCCAAACTACACTCTAGTAGACTTTCCCATTGTGCAATGTTCACAAAATAGGAGTTCAATATATTTAACTCCTCTAAGCAAACCTTGTTGTGAAAGAGCTTGCAGACCTCTTTTACTTACATGAGCTAATCTGTTATGCCATAACATAGATTTATTTATTTCTTTCTCATATGCAGCAGCACTACCTGAAACTGCAGTACCCTCCAACACATAAATGCCATTCCTCAAGGTCCCCTTCAGCTTAACCAAAGAACCCTTGATAACCTTCAGAACTCCATTCTCAGATTTATAGGAATAACCTGTTTTATCTAATTCTCCCAGATAAATTAGATTTCGTTTGAGTTCTGGAACATACCTTACATTTGTAAGAATTCTGATCATACCATCATGTGTTGCAATTCGAACTGACCCAATTCTTTTTACATCACAAACACCATTATCACCAAGCAAAATTGATCCCTCATCATTTTCTTGAAAGTCAGTTAAGAAATCCCGATTAGGAGTCATGTGAAACGTGCACCCTGATTCCATGATCCAAGCATTCTGAATGTCCCTGCTGAACACCATCAAAACCTCCGCTGAATCATACCCATCAGTAACATTTGCTGCACTAGAATCCCCTGCATGCTTGTTACTTGATCCTTCATTGGACAATTTTTTCTAAAGTGTCATTCTTTATGACATAGGAAACACTTTTTGGTTTTCCCTTTGATTTCGACCTGAATCTCGACTCTTTTCCTTTTTCGTTCTTTTTCTCATTTCTGCCTCTAGCCATAAGTAACTCTCCATCCTTGCATTCCTTTTTAATCTCGAGATTTCTCGTTCTCAAGACATCCAATACTATATCCATGGACAATGAATCCCGTCCATATTTAATAGCTGCCTTAACTTCTCGATACGGTTCTAGCAAAGAATTCAGAAGAATAACTGCTTAATTTTCATCTGACATCTTCTCACCGATGTTATTGAGATCAACTATAATATTCTAGAATTCATGTAAGTTCTCTTCTAAGCCTTTACTTGAGCCCATCTTATATCCAAAGAATTTAGCTTCTGTATTGTTGGTGGAAGGTTATTTTCGTCTAAGATTTTGGCTACTTTTTTTGTACCAGAATAACCCTAATCTTTTTCTTCCATAACCCGAAATCACTTTCCCCAACTTCAAATCGTGTAGACATCAAAGCCATCTATAAATTAAATCCAACAAAAATAATACCTGAACAAAGAATATGCTATCAAAAGCAGTAAAAACACCAAGATACCAAGATATCTAGTGGTTCGACTAGTTTGGTCTACATCCAATTTGAGAACCAGCTTGAATTAATTTTATTAATGAGCAATAAAGGAATTTACAAATTACAGATAATCAACGAAATCACCGATCTATAATTTCAATATCCAGAAAGATCCGCACACAACGTCGTCTCTTAAAACTGAGAACAACCGGCTGCAAAATAGCCCAAAACAGTGTGCTACCCGGCGAACCACGCGCAGACCCGCGCTTTTCTCTCACTAACAACCGCTGCTAGACGAACCGCCTGCTCAGACCGAACCTTCCCAGACCGGACCGCACTCCTACGCGGACACCTCTATCGATCTCGTCAGACGGAAACCCACGCCGCCCTACCTCACGCTGCGACACTCTACCGTCAGTCTTGCCGGACAGAAGCCAGTCGCTGCCTCCTGATTTGCAAACACCAGACCCCATACGGCTGCCTCCGGCTCGTCTACACTCAGGCGGCTCGACCACTTCGAACGGCTGCGGCTCTTCGTTTCTTTCACTTCAGCGGTTGCCTGCTATTTCAAAAAAGGGTTACACGAATTCCAACCCTATTTTGGAGAAGATATGGATATTACAAAAATACCACTGCTCATAAATTACAAAAATACCATTAGGCCTTTAATTTTTCCAAAAAACCAATAAAACCCACTTAAATGCTTTATTATTTTTTACAAATTCGTACTGCCACATCCTTAAATATGTCTACATATTTTCAAACTAGGGTTAAATTTAATTTTTTTTGAATTTGAATACAAGAGAACCTCCTATAATTAAAACAATCATTCAATTTTAATAAAGTGTTAAATATAATTTTTTCAAACTTGTATGATTATATAAATATTTATTGGATGTCATATACATGGAAAAAAGTAAAAGCATGTGAAAAGAAAAAGTAGGAGTGATTGAATATTAGAAATGTAAAGGAATGAAAACTTTTTAGTATGGGAAAAGAAGATGGGAATGATTACAAGGGGCCCAAGAAAGTGATTGGACTCCAAAAGGCCCAATTTACACATAATGAATGCCAATGAGTGGCCTGCCTCATTTCCCACCCTATGAGATTCTTCATGTTTTTATTAGGGTAATTAGATGGCAAAATTAAATATTGCATTTTGAAATATAGCAAAATATCTTTGAAAATTTGTAATGGGTAGGAAAAACATAAGAGTATTTGCTTGTCTATATCAATGTCTTTTTCTTTTTTTCTTCTAAATTTGCAAATTTCAAAAAATTATTACTACATTTGTAAATTTAAACATGTTTTTGCTATGATTGCAATTACGATCTCAAGATAGTTAATCAGGTAAAAGTAATAAAACTTAATATTCAAATAATAAACTGGTCTGATTTGGACTTGATGAACTTGGGCTTAGACCCAATCTATTATTTGACTTGACTTTTAACTAGGAAAATTGGAGGAACTAGCAAAA
The DNA here is from genome assembly GCF_009727055.1 of Benincasa hispida. Lineage (NCBI taxonomy): Eukaryota > Viridiplantae > Streptophyta > Magnoliopsida > Cucurbitales > Cucurbitaceae > Benincasa > Benincasa hispida. The sequence continues at coordinate 36,309,488 of NC_052358.1, read as the reverse complement.
TCCAAGGATGCTTTTTGATTTCTGTGAAAAGATGGAAATAATAAGATTTCTGACAAAAGCATGTTGCGCACATGACATATATTTTTTTAGTCTCTAAATTGCCTCTGGTATGGTTGATTAATAGTTTTTCGAGTACTGTGTAATTACTATACCATGTATAAATTCTTAATAGAAATACAGTGTAGATGGAATCATCTATTATGATACCATATATCAATTCTCAAAAGAAATACAGTGTAAATGGAATCGCCGATTATGAGACTTCAACTAATGGATTCAAGAGATAAAAGTGCTGAATTTTTCTCCCATTTTAAAATTTGAATTGGTGGTTTCATATCTGTTTTGATTTGATTTAACTACTTTTCGAAAATATATATTTTTTGTTCAGTTTATTATTAATATTATTAATACCATCATCATCATTATTAAAATAAGATAACATAAAATTCTAAATCTCATCTTCTCACTTAGCCGCTCCAAAAAATCTCATTTTCTCTTCTCAATCTCATGTCTGCGATCGTTGGTTTAGCAACCCTTTATTGAATTCTATTATCTTGGCTAACTTTTGACGACCACCTTCACTAGGTCGTTGATCTTTTTCACTCGCACACATGTTTCTTGCTTTTGTTTCTACCATGAACATCGTTTTGAACAATAACGTTTTGGAATTGATAGTGTTTAAAGTTGGCTTTCAAGATGCTATGAGCAAAATGGTCATATGGAATGAAGATGATGAAGTTTCTTACAACTGATTTGATGTCAAACACATTCATATTTCTTGTAGTCACATCGTTCAAAAGTTACAATTCATTCAAATATTAGGATTGAATTGGATGGATGCTTGGGGTCGAATCAATTTACACGGGTTCAACTGAAATTACAGTTAGGAAATGACTTGGGGTTATGATCCACAGCAAAAAGTAAAAGGTAATTGGAGGGAAAGGTAGTAGTTTATCTGAATTTGTTTAAAATCATAAAGAAAGAAGTTGATTAATGGAAAAAATGTAGTAGTGAGTGGTAAGGCAGGTGTGGGACGTAGAGGAAGGTGACGTACAAAGTAGAGAAGAAACAGCCAAAGTATTACAAAACAAAGGAAGGATAGCAGTTCAATTAAAGTTATAGAAATGGCATTATGATCTTTTAATCCCTCATTTAAGGATTTACATTTGGCTTTGTTCTTGGGACATGTAAACACCAAAGAATATTTATATATTATATATTATATAGATACGTAACTTGAGCCTCACGGCAGTTCACCTAAGGGCTAAGGGCACACCATTTTTTGCCTCATCATTTAAGATAATGTAAAGTTAAAGTGGGTACATACATCACGTGCTTCTGTGAATCTTTAATTTGGTCAACATTCTTCATTTATATTCTTTTTTTCGGTTCATATATTGTAATCATTCACCTTCTCCCTACTTGCTGATCAAAATAATTAACAACCTATATGATGTCCACATATTCATATCTTTATTTATGAAAAAAAGGGTTCATTTTGAAGTCTTTTTTTATCTCTTTATTTCATCATCATATTGATTTAAAAGTTTCATCTAAAAATTTTACCCTCTGCAGAAAGTTTGTTTGATTTATTATATACTAGAAGTATTTTTTTGTTAATATCAAATGATTGTAAAGAATGATTTTATAATATTATAGACTGATAATTTAAAATAATGATTGTCAGAATTGACTGTTTTGGGTAGTCGTCAATGGTAATAGCAGAGGTAGCCAATGGTGGTATTGGTCACTGAAGGTGGCTGTAGTTGGTGACGGCTTGAGTTGGCTAGGAGTGATGACGAGTGGTGGTTGTTGGAACTAATTGAGGGTGGTCGCCAAAAATGGTGGTCAGAGGTGGCAACCAAAGTTGGCTAGAGGCTGTGATCGGTGGTGGTTGTCGATGTTGGCCATGAGTGGTCGCCATAGGTGGTGGCTGGAGATGGTGATTGGAGTTGGTTGAGGCAGTGACTAGAGGTGGTAGCTAGTGGCGGTGGTCGAAGGCGGTGGCCAAAGTTGGTCATCAATAGTGATTGTTAAAATTGGTCGAGGCAGTGGCTAGAGTTGGCTCTGGTAATGGCTGCTAGAGGTGGTCAGAGGTGGCGGTTGGATTCAACTATCGATGGTGGTTGCCAGAATTGGTTGGGGAAATTGAGGTGATGACTGAAGGTGACCAACGAAGGATGGTGGTAGCCACGACAACATAGTGGAAGTGAGCTAGATGACTTTGTGACATTTTGGTAATTTTAAAAATTATACAAATTAGTGAAAGACTAACCATTAAACACGTAAAAGTTGATTTCAAGTGTTTATCCAAAACTAATAAACTCATTTTTTAAAACATATTTTTAAATTAAACACTTAAACATACCCTAAATTCTAATGAATTTCCTTTACACGTTGAGAAAAGTATGATAAAAAATTAGAGTTAATAATTTAGATTTCGTTTGATAACCATTTGATTTTTGTTTTTTAAAGACTAAAAGAAAGTAACTTTTAAGAATTTATTTTTATTCTTAAAATTTAGCTAGATATTCAACTATGATACAAATTATTCGAATAAATTGTAAATTTAGTTGATTTATTAAAAAAAATTTAGAGTCAACACCGACAAATAAGTAAAAAGAGAGAGGAGAAAAGAGGGGCAAAAAAGGTGATATGATGTCCCACCCAACAATCAAAGCTATGGGAGTATTCACACACAATCACTAGGTTTCCCAAACACATTAGATTTTATTTACCTTTAATTTCCCATATCTCTCAATGCTCAACACAATATATATTTCTTCTAACACATTCAACAACTTCTTAATGCCTAACCTTAATCACTCAATTTCGCCTTTTTCATATAATAAAAATTCAAGTGCAATCTAATTATCGATTCATTCTTAGTTCGATCGGACAAGATTATGTGTGTGGAATATATTCAATTTCATCATTGTTATTTTATGATGTAGACTTTATATTTTATAAAAACATTGAGTCTCTAATTAGTTTATACGTTGCAAGAAATCTCATCAAATCTTGACATTAGTTTCTACAGTAGAGAATAAATTGTACAATTTTTAAAGTATAAAGACTAAATTACTATTTTCATGTAAGTCTAGAGATTAAAAGTGATTTTTAAATTTAAATAAATATATTTTAATAGGGGTTTTCTTTGGTGACATCATACCTTCATCAAATCTTTTAATTTTCATCTTCAATTGTTTGTATTATTATATACCAGTGCTATCTAAAAATCATTTAAAGAAGGGTTTTAGAGGCAAACAAATTATTATTTCCAATCATGGTTCTTTGAAGCTTTTATAATTATAATTAAAAAGTTGAAACGACTATAAAATAAGAGACTACTTAGAACCGTCTAAGAAGCATATTACCTTTTGTGTTGGAAAAAATTGTGATATGAAGAATTTATTTTAGTACAATGATTGAATTATTGAATGTGTTACTATTTATAAATTTTCAAATTATATAAAAACGACTTATTTTCACAAACTAATTATAATTAAAACCCTTATTTACAAATTATATAAAAACTAATACCTTTTGTGTTGAAAAGACTATTTGCTAATCATTTTATTTTTTTTTGTTTTTAGTTTTTAAAAATTAAGTTTATTTTCTCTCATTGTTACAATGATTTGCATCTTTTTTAGTACAATGATTGAATTATTCTTAACCAAATTAAACAAAAAACAACATTTTAAAAGCTATTTTTTTAGTTTTCAAAATTTAGTTTGGTTTTTTAAACTGATAGTTAATAAAAGAAGAAATTTAAAAATAGAGGTAGCGTCTATAAATTTAATTTTTTTTAAAAAAATATAAAATAAAATGATTATCAAACGAAACCTAACTATTTAATTCTCACTTACATGCCATAAAGATCTTGAAACAGTTTAAGATATTGCTCAGATTACTTTAAATGGAATTGGGGAGGGAGTGGTTAAGGAACCATTTAATATAATATTCACAATTTTATCTTCTCTTTAGGAAAGGTAAACCTATTTTTTAATTGAAAGATTCTTTTAGGGGAAAAAAAAAAGAAAATGTAGGAGGGACTTTTTCTTTTTACAATTTTAAATGGGTAAAAAGAATATATTTACTGTTAAATTAATGGATTTGGTTATTTTTCCTCTGCATGCATAGAATCCCAAAGTAGTTGACTTGAGATTTATTGTAAAAGTCTACTTATAGCATTTGGATCCATGAAGCTAACTGCTTCCTAATCAATAATTCAATTAAGTTATGTCAACTGTATATTGAGCCTAATTTTTTTATATAATTTCATAATATAAAACTACAAGTGATACTTAAAATATAATTAAAAGTAATAAGAATTTTCAAACATTACTACTTTATTAACTAAATATATCATTCGAAGTTTCAACTTTTTCTTCAATGTTTCAAATATTGTCACTCATTTCTCGCTCACTAATGATATTTAAATTGAATATGAGAGTTTGTGATTTGGATATAACTAAATTTTATAAGATATAATATGGTCTTCTTACGAGTTATATAGATCCGAATCTTTATTTTTTATTTGTAATGTAATATTCCAGCAAAAAATTTTCTTTGTTATATACTTAGAGAAATATAATAGATTGGAGACCTAACTTAAATATATATTTTTTAGATTAAAACTTTGCCATTTGGGTAGGACATAAGCACGAGTGAGGTAAGAACCTAATTAACATTTCCATGTTAAAAATCAAAGGATAGTTGCAAATATAGTAATCAAGTCCAAAGTATTAACAGATATATTATGATGTAAAAAGAATTACAAACATGGCAAAATTTAGATAGTCTATTGGTGATCGACCATATCGCTCGTAGGAGTCTATTAATAATAGATCATAACACTGAAAAGAATCTATCAGTGATAGAAATCTTTCACTGATAGATTTTGCTATATATTTGTAATTTTTTAAAAATGTTGATATATACTTGAATATTTAAAATATGAAGTTGATTTAGAACAAAATAGAACCCTAGACATGAAGTTGAAAAGTTAAATAGAGTAATTGCAATGGGTAGTATTTTTAGGGTTAATAATTAGGTGTATAATAACGTATATCAATAATGACTCCAACTAGAGATATGGTCTATCATTGATAGACTCCTATTAGCGAGATGGTCTATCACTAATAGACTTTGAGAGTTGAAACTAAATTTTGCTACATTTATAAATTCTTTTATATTATACTATATTTGCTAATATTTTGAAATTGATTGCTATATTTGCAAGAGAGGTTGAAGATAAATGATAAGTGTATATTTGCAACACTAAATTTTATTTATTTTCAAAATATTCCTATTATGCCCATATATATATATATATATATATATATATTACTGTTTTGTTTTGTTTTACCCTTCTATATCCTCCATTCCTAAGTAATAAATATAACAATTATGGAAATTTCAAAGTTAGATAGTGAAAGAAGAATCAACTTGAAGTTGGAAGGAGAATGTAGGCTGAAAATAAACCATTGATTGATGTGTCTATGTAAAAAGGTCAATTGTGTTTATATAAAGGCTTCAGCTTTTGGGTACTTTTATGGTTCAGTAATTTTAGTATATTTTAACTATTAATTCCACTTTCAACTCAAACCACTTTCTCATTTAATTCTTTATTCCAACAAGGGATAGACACAGGAAGCTTTACCATATAAAGATATCATATAGCAAAGTAAGTGAATTTTGAAGGTTTAAAAATTACTTTTTGATTTTTGTTTATTTTAGTTCAGTCTTTTTTAATGGTTTAATTAGATTTTTAAGTCTATTTTGGTCCTTATTATTCTTTTTAAAAGAAAAAAGTGACTGTTTTGGTATTTATTTGTAAAATTTCATACACAATACAAACATTGTAATAAGATTTTATAACTACATTTAAAAAAATTTAATGAATGCATTGTAAGGCTTAAATTTTGATTAAAACAGTGAGATATAAATGAAATAAAGAGATGAAGAAATTTAAAAAGTGATTTTAATTGTACATGATTAAAATGAATAAAACTCGAAAATAAGTCTTACGAAGAATCAAATTGAATCAAAATTTTAATTATGAAGCACTTTTTAGAATCGTTGAATTTATAAAGCAAGCCTTGTAAGTTTATTAAATGAAACAAAGAGATGTGTATTTCTATATTGATTATGGATCTCTTTTCTTTGTAGGACAATCGAGATTTTTCGTCCACAAGACGTCAAGATCTTCTCACTTATCACAGCTTTTTGCTGTCTTGGCCTCCCATGAAGGCCTTATCAAGGCTTTGGAAGCTGGCATTTATCCTCTAAGGGTTGAAACCTATTTTTTGAATTTTTGTGCAGCCCTTTTGACGAACTCTTCTCGATATTTTAATAATATTTGTTAATATATTTTGTGGATTTTCTACGCGCTTTACATCATTGTGGTGCTATTGAAGGCTTTTTGTTCGCTTCCCCATCTTTATGTGCCCTACGCGTAGGTCCGACCCTTCCGTTCTTCGGAAGGTTCTGCATGCAACTTCTCCCTTTTCGAGGGAAGTGTAGCCACACTCAGCTAGTCATGCAATAATCATGATCGACATATAGCCTGCAGTTGATGCCGTCTTGTCTCGGTTACGAGCTTCCCTATAGCATTGCCACTGTACGCAGGTTCACAATAGGAAGTGATTAGTCCAAACGAGGTTCATCAACCACTTACGATATTCGATCAGAAAGTTTTTCAAGTGAGAATCAAGGTGAGTAAAGCACCCCCGGAATGACTATTTTTTGGCACACACGCTTGCTTTATGTATTCGAATAAATTAGACGTCATCAATTTTGCTTGAACACTATCTCCACTTTTATTGTATATATATTATAAAGAAAAAGTAGTAAATGTTAGTATTTTTTTAAAAGTAACCTATATGCTATTGTATTGCTTCTCAGCCTGGACAACCAAGCTAGCTTTGGTGCTTAGGCCATGACTTAAGCATTAAGTAAGATTAATTTGTGTAAATAATAAATTGATGACTTTAAGAATCTCTTAAATTTGCATGATTCTCGATTGATTAAAGCTCTTCTACCATGAAGATTACTCCTACTTTAAGTTCATGTGTTTCCATCAATTACAAAGTAAAAGGTTGTGACAAATTTCAAGATCCATGTGTCACATTGTACAAGTTTAGCTGTGTTGATTAATAAAAATAGTCACACTTATGAGTTTATCAAGCAAATAATATAATCCTTTTTTTTTTTCTTTTTTTCTTTTTCTTTAAAAAATTTAGGATTACAACTCTACATGGTTTTTGAGAAACAAATTGTGAGAAGAGTCTCACAAAAAGATTGCTAAAACAATAAGAAACAATCAGTGACGGATTCAGAAATTTTGTTGACGAAGGCTTTATATGATTTAATAAAAATAAATGTAACGAGTGAGGCTTGTATTTGGATCTAGAGAAGGCTAGAAAGTAGATTTACCATTAGGTTAGCTAGTAGTTTTGATACTATGTCGCATAAAGTTGAGTCTTGAGCCCATATTAAATCCGTCCTTGAAAATAATATCTTTATTCATGTGTAACCATTTTAGATAAGATCTAACGATAAAACTATTAGAATTTATGCTTTATTATATAAAATATCGTATGGAGAGAGGTAAAGTTACACTTGCCTTAGCTAACAATATTAATTCAAAATTTGATAATTATGGTAGTAAGTAAATTGGGCTAATTTTCCTTTTTATTAATTATTTTTCTATTCTTAACATAAGAAAAAAAGAGTAGAAATAATTATGTGAGCATTTTTCTAACAACCACAACATTCATTAGAAATATATGTTTTTCAAAGAGTAGATCACTGAATATACCATGTCTTAAATAACATAATTTTTAACTAAATTGGTTACCCATAACCCACCTAACCATTAATAAAAGTATGGCAAATTAATTAATTATCTATTATCTCTTTCAATTCCCTAAATTATTATTTTAGAAATTTAATTACATTATGGACTCTAAAATATAGTTTATTTAATTTTTTTCCATTACTAATAAAGACAAAACATTTAATTAGTGTAGGTGAATATTAACGGATGCAGTAACAAAATGAGCCCTAGCTTAATCAGTATAATAATTATTTGATTTCAAGGTTATAAATATAGTATTAATTTTTCATCGACATGTCGATATTTCTATTGATATTTCCATATTTTCATGGGTTCAATATCGATTATATCGACATGAGAGATGAATTGGTATTTCTATTATATTATAAAAAAATCCATAAAATATAATAATTAAACAACAGAATATTACTAATGTAAATATAAAATTAATGATAGACATATTAATTTGGTTAATAATCATAAAATGTTTATTTATGAATTTAAATTTATTTTTAAAATTTCGTTTTTATAACTTTTCTAGAAATATCCATCAAAATCAAAATTTTATCGATATTTTGATCAAATTTTTTATCAAATTAAGATTTTGATATTTCAATCGACATCGACAATTTAAACACTGGTTATAAAAATTTTCATTCTTCCACCATATGAATAGTAAAAAAAAAAAAATTAACTGATGTAATAAACAATATAATGTGACATTAAAATAGTTGATTAAACTTCGAGCAGTGTCATTAGATACTAATTTCAAGTACGTCATTATATACATTTGAAAATGTTGTTTAGAGGGACTAATTTTAAAAATATTAAACACTCTTGTAATGTTTAAAATCACCTTCACACGTTTTTAACTCGGTTTTATATTTTAAACGCATTTTTTACAATCAAAACTAATTTTGAATGAGTAAAAACGTACCTATAAAATGATTTCAAATATGTTAAAAATCACTCCCAAATTCAAGATATATCTTTTATGGTTTGCACTCTCAATATCTAATTTATGCCATTTCCTTTTTAGAATTTTGATTATAAAGAACAGTCAATATTGTGATCAATTGATCTTGAGTTCTTTTTTAATCCTATGGATAACAAAAAGAAATAGTCAATTGATTCATTCAGATTCAGCCTATCACTTTACTACTTTATAACACATTATTATTATTAAAAGGAAAAAAGAAAGAAAGAAAAAGAAGAAAGATTTACAATAATTTATTTTTAACCTTGTCTCCCTTTTTCATGTGCTAATCTTTCAGCTTTTGGTTTGGTTAGACCTCAAAGCTCCCACTTTTTTATATGAAAAGGTAAAGAAATGAAAAATATAAATCAATAAAATGGCTCCAACCCATCTCTTCTACCTGTTATTTGAAGCTTTTTAATTACTAATAAAGATGTTTTTTTTTTGCTCTTTTCTCTTCTTTTAATGTACAAAGGGAGGTTACATAATATGCAAGTTTAAAGGAGTCATAGGGCCTATATTAAATGTAATAATTGTTTCTTAATTTCTAGGTTAAATTACAAGTTTAATACCCAAACTTTAGACGTTTGTTTATTTATTCTATGAATTTTCAAATTGTTTAATAAGTCTCTAAACTTTCAATTATGTTTCTAAGAGGTCTTTGAACTTTCAATTTTGTGTCTAAATCCTTGACAAAATTAATTTTTTAAATAATTAATTGTTCTGTTGGATATAAATTTAAAATCTATATCCAAAAACTCCAAATTTTTAATTTTGTGTTTAGTAGATTCATTAATATTACAAAAAAAAAAAAAAATTGAAAATTTAAGAATTTAAATTTGTAGTTTTAAAACTTTAGGAAACTAAATAGGCACGGAACCTTATTGTTCAAAGACTAAATTTATAATATAATCAAATTTTTAGCTCAAAATATCTATTATAGATTTGTTCTTAAACTTTGAAAAATTTTATTTGTGTTAAATTTATTTTTAAGAGGCTAATTTCAAATCGGTGTCATTAATTTCTCATTAAAATCATTTAACAAAAATAGATCTATTTCAAATATTTATTTTGTTTATGTAGACTTCTGTTTTGATGAGATAAATGAAGAAAGGACGTATCATGCCAAGTTTATGTCCTTTTTATTTTATTTTATTTTTCTTTTGTCCTCTTTTTTGTGAAAATATATGTAGCAAAAAAATCAAAATATATTATTTTAAGGTTGATAGTATATACTTTATATTAATTATTAAATAAATAACCTCGTCAATGAATAAAATAACTTTTTATACAAATTTGAGACTAAGACTCTACCTTTCAGGTTTTTGGAATAAATCAACATAGAATTTAAATCTATTTTCAGTTTCAATATTCTCGAAATTAATTTTGAATGTTATTTGTTTCATTATTATACCCAAATTTTAATTGATTTTTTTAAACAAAGATGAATTATTTGTCAACCTGAATATATTTCAACTAATATAAAAGATTTTTTTTTAATTTTTTTTTTGTCTTTTTGACAATATAAAATATGTATTTATTCTCATAAGATTGAATGTTAAAATTTGTATACTACATATTTATTATACTAAAAAACAAGGAGGGCATGAAACTTTTTTTAGTACACTATAAAACACAGACACATATACAGATATGGGATAGGGATACGAAAGGATACAATGATACACCAATTTCTAAAAACTAGGATAATGATATTTTGAAGATGTGCATTTTCTTTTTCTTAAAAAAAGTTTAAGATATAGATAAATTTAACATATAAGTTAATGACAATAGAGTTAATGACAATAGTACAAAATACAATATAAATACTGTAATACAATACAAAAAGCAACATCTAAGATGTTGAAGTAAAATAGTCAATAAAATACAATAAAAAACTAACTCATATTGATTAGAGAAGAAGAAGATTATAGGGAGAAATATGAAGATAAACGAAGAACTTTTTCATTGAATTGTTGAAGATATTCAAGTGCGTCATATTTTTGTGGACCTTGTAGGGATTCAAATGTGAAGATGAAGATTAGATGATTTTAGGATGTGGTATTTTATTTTTATTTTCCTTTTAGTTTTGGTTTCGAGTAGTGAACTTTTTAAATAGGCTGCCTAGTATTTAATATTGGGAAAAATTAGATGAGTTGTTTATATTTTTACTTAAGAAAAAAGATAAGCATAAAAATAGATATGTCAAATCGCGTATATGAGAAATATATGGAAATATTGATATATATCTTATACGGATTCTTTACCTCATGAAGTATCTGTGCTTCATAGTTAATACAATTACGAAATTGAGAAATCAGATTTCCTATTTATTTATTTATTTTTTTTGTGAAAAAAAAAGTAAAGAGAATGCATGCTACTTTGACATGTGGGCATAGGGTTATAGAACCTAAAGCTGACTGACATCAAATTAATTTAATTATGGGCAAATATTATGGCTACTAATTTTATTTTTAAATTGTTAAATTAAAATATTGACGTCATATAAATAAATGGTGAATTTAATTGGGGGTGTTCACCAACTTTTTGGTTGATTTGTTAATTTAATATGAAGTTGGTAAAGCTAATAAAACCAAAAGGTGATGATGGAGAAATGACTGACATTACCAATAACCATCTCCCTGCTTGTCCTTCTCTATCTCCCTATATATATTTTAAATATTTGGTGTAATTATAACATTTTTGTTTTTATATTTATTTTAAATATTTGGTGTAATTATAACATTTTTGTTTTTCTATATAATATGATATTTCTACATTTGCAATAAAATTGGGGGGAAATCTATGGTTCTTGTTTTCCCACAAAAACCTGTACTACTTTCATAGTACTTTTTTCCCCCTTCTTTTTTAGGGCAAATGAGTAGAAAAATCTAAACCACGTATCTCGGGATGGTTAACATACGTTATATATTAGTTGAACTATATTTATATTGATTAACGTTGATAGTATTCCACTTACTTCTTTTATTTAAAATTGATTTAAGAACAAAAAAATTATTAAGTGTTGGGAATGCGACCAAAGTCCCACATTGGTTAGATAAGAAGAGGTTCCTGTGTATATAAGTGAGAATGACTATCTTCATTGGTATGAGGCTTTTTGGGATGAAACCAAAAGGTATGCTCGGGTGAAAAGGAATTAGCCTAGATATGAGTTTTTGTTCGAGGGGAGGATTCCTGTTGTTGCTCTGTTTTCTAACCCATCATTATTTTTTTTTAATTAAATCTCCTCTATCATCTTAGCAACCAATGAAATGCTATCACATATTTTCAGTTGCTCTGTTTTCTAACCCATCATTATTTTTTTTTAATTAAATCTCCTCTATCATCTTAGCAACCAATGAAATGCTATCACATATTTTCAATTCAATTAAATAAAAATATATTTTACAAATTTCTACGTATAAATATTACACATAATGTAGATAAAATAATATTCTTTATATAATCAACAATCTTACAACATATTTTGATAGTCATCGGTCTTAAATAGTTGAAAGTAGTTGTCGAAATTGATTATCGAAGATGAATTTTGCTGGAGTTCATAGTTGGAGGTGATTATCGAAGCATGAAATTGGTCGCGGAAAGGTGGTATTAGAGTTGGTCGCCAAAGTTTGTCGTTAGAGGTGATTTTTGGAGCCCAAAGTTGGTCGCCGGAGTTGGTCACGCAAAGGTAATTGTTGAAGTTGATTATTCAAGATGATTTTCGCTGGAGTTTTGTAGTCGAAGGTGATTGTCGAAGCTTGAAGTTGATTGCATGAACGTGGTATTTGAATTGGTTGTCGTAACTGCTTACTCAAAGATGATCATCGAAGTTGATCATCAACGGTGATTTTCATCAAAGTTTGTAGTTGAAGATACTTGTCAAAGCCTACGAAGGTGGTTATCAGAGTTGGTCATCAGAGTTTGTGTGTCAGAGGTGGCTAATGGAACCCAAAATTGGTCGTCGTAGCTGGTTGCGCGAAGGTGGTCATCAAAATTGGTTCACTTGAGTTGTTAACAGAGGTGGTTGTCGGAGCCCGAAATTGATTGCCGGAGTTGTCATTGGAGGTGGTTGTCGGAATTATTCGCTTAAAGGTGGTCATCGAAGTTGATCATCGAAGGTGATTTTCGTTGGAGTTTGTAGTAGGAGGTAGTTGTCGAAGCCTATGAAGGTGGTTGTCGGAGTTTTTTGTCAGAGGTGGTTGCCATAACCCAAAATTGGTCCTTGACGTTAGTCGTGCAAAGGTGGTCGTTGAAGTTAGGTCACTGGAGTTGTCAACGGAGGTGGTTGTCGGAGTCCAAAATTGGCCGTTGAGGTTGATTGCCGGAGTTATCATTGAAGGTAGTTGTCGGAGTCCGGAGTTGGTTCTCGGAGTGTGGCAACGATAGTGCCAACAGTGGCCGGTGGGTGGAGCCATTGAAAACATTGGAAGAAGGGAGAATTAGGGTGAGTTGGTAAAATATACCAACTCACCTCCACCAACATTTAAAATTGGTAGGCCAGACATTGAGTTGGTATATTATACTAATTCAACTCAACTCATGTTGGTGAACCAAACACCTCCTTAAATTCGAATAAATTTATCAATTTACACCCTTGGTTGAGTTTCAGTTTCAATCTTGATCATTAGAAAGGTTTTTCATGCATGTCCAAAACCACATATTGCTCTATGATATATACTTATTTGCCATTTAAAAATAATAAAATTTTTGAAAAAATTAGCGTAGACTCACAGGAGTTCTTTCCAATTTCAGAGAAAAGCTTTTCTTCATTTCTTAAGACTTCGGTTCATAAGCTTTTGGTAGAAAGTGGAAACAAAGTTTATTTGCACCAAATTTTTTCTCAATTGATTACCCTTATTCTCGAATCGTTTGTCAGTATTGGTTTGTTGTTCATTGACCTCAAGCTTGATTTATCTTCCAGCAAGCACATAACTTTCAGAATTACCATGGTAAAAAATCTCTGTCCCCTTTCTCTTTGGCATCATTGTCACCTTCATCCCTTGTAAGATTGTGGACGAGGCTGACAAGGTCGGCTTGGATTAGTTTATTGTATACTCATGGGCATTGGTATGTGCACCATATTGCCTTTTCCTTATATTTGTTTGCATTCTAATCGAGCTCAAACTCCTCGCCATTGACGAAGTCAGTAAAATTGCCATGGTCGCACCACCTAGATTTTTCTCACATTTGTTGTCGATGGTAACAACACATAGGAGAAGGTGAACACAAGAGATCATTTTTTTCATTGATCCTACTTATTTCAAGAGCTTCACTGATTTTCATGATGGGTCACATCGTGATCTAGAATGGTTTAGTTATTTTTTCACCATGTGATCTAGAATGGTTTAATTATTTTTTTTATTAAGTTTTTTTTTTTTAATGACATCTATGAGAAACCTTTTTAGTGGCGATTAAAACTAAGACTTAAATGAGGATGGTTGATACTAAAATCCAAACAAGGGAAATGCACCTGACCTTCACATAACACAAGAAATGAATTTGTTTGAAGGGGAGAAGTCGTGATAGATAGCAATAAGTCTAGCACTAATATACTTCTTCATTCTATCACTTCTATTATTGATAGATGTTTATTTGTTACTTGAAATCTATCCGTAATAGTAGTTGATAAAGTTGAGATCACAAAGAAAAGAAGTGATAGATTATATATATATATATATATATCACTAAAAGGGTCTATCAGTCATATACTTATAGTTAGTCATATACTTATAATTCTATCAATGACATATTTCAATTTACTTCTATCAGGGTCTATTAGACACTATAGTTCTAGTAGCCTCAAATTATCAAGGTGGCTACATTTAAAGACAAATAATCAGTTTATTATTAAACACAAAACCTCAAACTAAAAAAGCATAAAACAAGTATATCAGTGAAATAGGCTTTTATCACTATTGATGAGGTGATAAAAATAAAATAAGTGATAAATTCTATCTTTGTTTATCAGATCAATAATAGACTTCTTCTACTACTATCAATCAAATAAGTAATAGACTTTTATTATTGTCAATCAGATCATTGATAGATAGTGTTAGTAGTCTATTACTGTCCATTACTGAAATAAGAAATTTGTTATTATTGTTATGCACTGGAATAAAGAAGATTGTGCCTCAAACATTTAGTTATTTATTTATTTATTTATTATTATTATTATTATATTTGCCTTCAATGAGATTTGGGACATTTTCGAAGAGAGCCTTATTACTTTTGAGTTTTTTTTTTTTTTTTTTTTTTGAGTAACTTATGAGATTAATTAAGTTATAGAAAACGTGCTTTATATAAAATCCTACTACTTAATTAGATGTTGGAATGTATATGTGGGTGAAGGCTTATGTTATGTGCAGGGGAGTGATACTAATTAAAATTTGGAATTTTGGTTTTTCTAGATCTGATATATTTATTTGCAATAGTATTTCTTAGTCACAAAATCTTATAATATAAAACTAGAGGAATAAGTGTCCATCTAAATCTTTGAAAAAAAAAAAGTATCCATCTAAAAGAGTAGGTCAGTTAAATAAAGGTGGCCAATCACCATTTTAGAGAGTAATTCTTCGGTCCTACTATTATAGAATTTTAAAAATAAAAATAAATAAATAAAAAGTAGAGAAAGAGATAAAGAAGCAAGAGCGAAAGTCCTAAAAAAGTAGTTTCTTTTACTTAGGTTTTCATTAAATTTTTAACGTTAAATATGTCATTTGATGTATTTTTGTATTGATACGTAGGAACAGAGCATATGAGAGAAATTAGAAAAAATTTGGAGTTTAATTGAAGAAAATAGCCTTAGAAAGGATAAAATGATCTTAAGACATGAAAAGAGGAAAAAAAGGAGTGAAAAAAGGCGTACAACTGGGGTAACTCAATACTAGGTTGACGCCAGAAGACTAAGATTGCACAACAGGATAGTGTTGTAATGTTGTAACCTAGCGCCGTGATGCTACGATTAATTCAAGCTTTTGGGGGACACTTTTTTTGGACTTGCTCTAAGGTGATTCCAGGATCTATAAATTGCTTTGTTTCATTTGATTAGGGTATCACGTCCCTCAGGTTTAGAGGCAGAGGGAGTGAGGCTAGAGCAAAATTTAAAGAGTCTTTGGAGCTAGAGATGATCAAGAGCAACTGAGGGTCGATTCCACCTTGGAGATAGAGTTATTGGATTGTTGGATAACAATTTATTTTTCCTTTTCTATTCTTTAAGTTTTTTGTAGTTCTGTAGTTTATCTATGGAAGCCATATTCGACTGATTATTTGCTATTTTAGGGTTAGACATAGTTAATGGATTATTTCTGAATTTTGTGGATCTTGAATTTCAATTAGCATGACTATTATTTTTGCTTTTGATTGTTTGATCAATAATTAATTGATTCCATGATTTCACATCTTGCTTTAGCAAAAAGGGTTTTAGATTAGACTATACATGTTAGATTATTGTTTAAATATACTAGCGTAATAAAACAACAATAGAGATTGATGATGAAGAATCTCAATGCTTTGCTTAATTGACTAGTTTTTAGAGATTTAAGAATTAGTAATTAGGTTGAGAAAATGTTCACCTCAAAAGAGGCAATTCGAATAAAAGACTTCTAGATTTAGTTGTTGTGTTAATTAGCTAAAGAGTTAATCATTTGGATTTATTAGGTCCATTAATGAAATCTATATCCTAGGATGTTTCTTAGTTTAATTCCCCATACTCGATCATTTTAATTACTTTGCATCACATTCGTTTCTTTAAATAAATTAGAAGAATCTATTAAAGTTAAAATAATTAAAAACTGATTCCCTAAGGATGATGCTTGGCCAAGGTGATAATGTGCAAGTGCACACATCAAGTTATAATATAGTAAAATGGTCAAGAGATTGAGTATCATTCTCTGAGAATAAGATATTTGATTCTTCTAGCTACCAGGAAATCGTTTTAACCTTATATAGGGATTTAAAAGTGATGTTGGTTTTGTAAACATTAACTAGAGAAAGCAATTAATTGTTGATCAGTAAAAACATCATAGGGTAATGATTTTATTAAACAATAGTTGTGTTGGAGTGTATCAGCATGCAGCGGAAGTAACAAGGATCAATAAGCACTATAATTCAATAATTTTGGTAGTAACTAAAGCATGCTCATCTAATATAAGAGGGTTTGAAGCCATACATTTGTAGAACTCCTTTAGATCTTGATTCTCAGCTGTGATTTTCTCCGAAATTTGCTGTGAACCACCTCAAGATCTTTCCCACTATACTTTGGAGTTTTAGAATGAGTTGTGGGACTCAAGTATAGCTTGAACAAAAGGAAACTTGGAGAGAAGCTCACTACTACAACCCACTTGAAGAACAATTTCTTCAGCCCGAATTTTTCTGTAAAAACTCTTTGAATGCATGCCATAATTCCACTCCAATCTTCTTTATTTATAGCAGGTTATCATGCAAAGAAGATGGCTGCATGAGATGCAACTCATGCTTGGAATTATTGAAGCCTAACTTAGAAGGTTTTGTGTGAGCAAGTTGAAGATGATAATGGGAAAATCCAAATTTCCATTTTGTGTTGATTTTCTTTATTTTTCAACTTTTCATCAAATGATTTCAAAAACCAATTTGATTTTAAAATTGAAAATATTATTAGTTTTGTAAAATTAATTTCATAAATTAATTTTATAATGAGCTTAATAAATAATTATTTAAATAATTCAATTAATTCTAATTAATTTAATATCAAATATTAAATTAATTTTTACACAAATCCATATTCATATATTTAAATCATATTTAAATATAAATTCCCCTATTCCGTTTAATTCTAATTTGAACGTTTTAAATTAACTTATCATGCTACTCTAAAGTTAATCCATTTACAAGCTAGTAGGGGGATCTCGCGTACCTACAGATCATGGGCTCCAACGATCCGAAATTAATTGACTAAACTCATTATACCGAATTAACCCCCATTCGTTAACTAATGGGTCACTCCACTAAAGCTCATAGTTGAACTCCCCTCACTGTAGATATATTATGTCCACTTGATATAACCATAATCAGTAAGTCGATCCTTCACAGGTTATTCGTAATCACAGCTGGACTAAGAACAATTTGGCCACTCATGATGTCCATAATATAAACTCTAAACATGTTGTACAGAAACATAGAAGAAAACAATGAAAAGAAAAAAGAATTATCCATCGATCTTGATTCGTTGTTGGCATACATCAATGTCTTCTTCACGATCCACTCCAATCAATCTGGCCTTTTGAACTCTGTGAGAAAGCTTCCAATGATCTCCCAAAATCTGATGATGAGAACTATTGCAAAGCCTCCTATTTATAGGTCAACATTTTCTTAAATTATGTAGGAATTAGAAATTGAAAGGATAAAACTCGTTACCATTTGACTTGATTACATAAAGTAGATGAAAAAAACTATAAAGTCTAGTGGTATAGATGGATAGAGAATAAAAAAACGAGTGGTTATTCTCCTAAAATGGCCATACGGATCTAAAGTTATGACCTAACTACAAAATCCAGGTTTTATAGTAGTGGGGACAACACCGCCGAAGCAGTTTTCATGCCTCTTTTTGCCGTAATTCGTTACTTTTCATTATCTTTGACCCCTTCTCTTGCCCTAGATCAAATTGATAGAGTTGACATTCAATATGCGGAAGAGATTGGGATCCTAAGCACTCTAACTATATCAACTTTAGTGATTAAGCATGCATGTTCAAATTTTCCCAAAAAAAAAAAAAAGGTTAGAGCACAACCTTTGTAGAATTCCCAAATTGCTTCAATCTGCTGATGAAATCTACTCACAAATTTGTTGTAGACTATCACAAAGATCTTCTCTATTCTCTTGACCTTAGATTAGATGCTGGTATCCAAATTGAGAATAGATTGAAGGGAAATATTGAATTGGAGAGTGAACTTGTGCAGAAATTTTCAAGGAACAAAATACTCTTGCTAAAATCAGAATTGGATGAAAACTTAATCTTCTTAAATCTGTTTCTTTTATAGAATTTTAGCATCCAATTGGAATTAATCACAAAAAGACACACACAAATCCACTAAAGAATTTGATTAGGTGTTGAGCAAATGGAAAATGTGGGAAAAACCTCACTTTCCATTCTAATCTTATTTTATTTATTTTTAAATTAATTTAATTTAAACAAAATCAAATTAAATTAAATGAAAATTAATTTTAAATTTGAATTTCATACATTCATATTTTAATGACATTAATTTGATTAATTAATTAAATAATTTATTTAATTAATTAATTTAAAATCAATTTACTAATTCAAATATGAATCACTATTCATACATATAATATTTAAATCAAATTTAAATATTTCAACTCTTCAATTAGTTTAGTTTGATTATTAAACGATACATTATATCGTAGGTAATATTTTAATCCCTAATATGAATTTGAACCTTTCAAATTCTCTTGACACACTGACACTATTATAAGGGTTAATCTATTTATGAGCTAGTAGAGGGACCTAATAGACCTAAATATCATGAGCTCCAACAATTTGAGATTAATCAGCTAAACTCTTTTAATTGAATTAACCAACATTTATTAACTACCGAGACACTCCACTAAAGTTCAGTAGCTCCACTCTCTTCACTGTAGATATATTTCTATCCATTTGATTTAACTATAATCAATAAGTCAATCATTCACAGGTTATTTGTATTTACAGTTGGGTCAAAATTACCGTTTTACCCTTATAATACATCTTGCTCCTTAAGTCTCCACTGATCTACTAATGAATAATTGGTTTGTGGTCCTACCACTAACCGAGTCCCTCTTAGTCATAGAGAGGGTGAGGCCCCTTGTTCAAGACTATGAGTTAGTACTTAAGGGAACAACCTATCTACTAACCCTGAAATCGGGTAGGAGTGAATTTTGTTTTGTAGGACTATGTCCCTAACTATCTACCCGGTCTTACCCCTAAAATGGGAGGCTTATTGAGTCGACGCTGTTGAGCCACTCTCACCCATGCAGATTAAAGGAAATCTCGCATAAACGAGAGTTCGTAGTTAGCTCAGGATTAAGATCGAGTTATTTTAGGTCATCGAATTGCAAAAGTTAATTTTAAAAGTAAACGATGTTGTAAAGAAAAGTGACAATTTGTGGCCCGATCTTATACAAACATCTTTTGCATAGGATGCCTCCACTCGCATATCTCTACATGAACGATTCACAATCACATCATTTGTATCATATACAAAGTGAGTCGCATCTATTGTTTCCCCAAGATCAGGATAAAGTACCCAACCTTATCCCTATACTTATAGACTCAAACTTGATCCACTTTCATGTCTCCACATAAAATTCAAGTATTTATGCTATAGCAGGGGTTCGTTAGTTTATTGGATTTAGGCTTTTACAAGTGATTCACATATTCAATAACATCTTTGTTGAATAAACCTCAATAACATATTTATTGCAAATAGAATATATTTAATGTTTACAAACTACGAGTTTTAGGACATACAACCCAACAAAATTTTGACCTATTAAAGGGGTATTTTCATCATTTTAATCTCAAAATAGTTTGTCTCGATCCAAATCCTCAGTTTCCTAAAATTAAACATAATAAAATATCAACGAACACAAATTGATAATAAAACTAACAAAATCCTAAGCCTAAAATGCACTTTTTGAGTGCATTTCATAAGGCTGTTTTAATTATATTATTACTTGATGTGTGCGCTTGCGCGATATTAGTGAGCGAGACAATAATTTGAAAGAAATGGTTGTAAGCATTGTTTTTAAGAACAAATAATAACAAAAAAACCACATGAATGAAAATATTGTTTATAAGTTTTGCTTTCAATAGTAGGAAAAAACGATTATCAAATAGAGCTTAGAAGTTAAAAAGAGGATCGTAGTTGATTTTTGGTTTAGAATATTGACCAAGTTGGGTGGGGAGGTAGCTTTACTCAGCCAAAAAGAAAGGAAACCAATGTGTAGTGTTTGAGAAAACACTCTCCAATGCTTAAACTAGTCTAGTATTAACCTAGACGAAGTAATGGCTCATCTTACTCAATCTACGACCTTAGCACATGAAGTGAATAAAAATGTATATAAATATAAGAGACTCGACCTACAAATGAAGTACACAATACTACCTAGATTCAATCCAACTTAAGTATCAGAACTATTGTGGTCAAGATTCTCCCATCAACAAAAACCACACTAAAAAAAGTGAAAAAAAAAACAAAAATGAATAAGTTGCTTTGTTGGTGGGAGGACCAAATCCACTGTCAGTGAAAAACCGAAAAGGACTGAGATTCAGGTGAGCACGTCCAATGAAATTGAGGCCAAATCGGCAAATCCCATCACTCTTTGTTTTGGAGTTTAGTAAAAAAGGAGAAACCCAAATGCCTTCCTTTGCTTCCATCTCTGTTAAACCCATCAAATCCATCCCTTAGCCAAAGCCATGCACTGAAATTCATATTTCTTTGTCCCCTTTTCCTTCACTACCGTCCATAGCCGTCACCTTCGTGTGTAATATGATTTTACTCTTATTCCTCTCCCCTACGCTTCTCCTACTCCTTTACTTTTTCTTTTTTCCCCTTTTGGCGTTGTGTCTTGAGAAGTTCCTTTTCTAATGAGTGTCGTTTTGAATTCGGCTCGAGTTTTAGGCATATAAACAAATAGGTAGATAGAGCGATTATTGTTTACCTAGTTTGTCATTTTTGTTAGTGATGTTATTTTGTCTAATGACGTGACCCGTGATGTTTTGTTACCATATTTGTATCTTTATTTGAGAAATGATTTAGTAAAAATATTCTCCACTAGTGGTTTACATAGTAGTGGTTAGTACGTTAACAAAAAGCTCGCTAGAGTTCTTCTTTTCCCTACTATTTTACTCTCAATCATTGCTAAAAACAGTGATTGTCAACTTCAACCAATCTCAACTTGTTCAACTTTTGAATGATAAGTTTGTGATTCAAATCTTCACTTCTAAATACAATGGTGGATCTATAAATTTTATAGATGGTGGGGCACTATATACATAAAATTGTAATAGAAAAATCTAAAATGAAAATTTAATAAATATGTAGTACTAGCTTTATAAATTAATTATTTAATATACAATACATTATAATCATCCTTTGTGAGTCAAAGAATTAACTAATACCAATACATTGTGAATATTGATAATTGAAGGTCGAATGTGTGTGTGTATATGTATATATGTATATATAACCTTCTTAAATTTGTAGTTTAGAGAAGAGTGAGCTTGCAAAACAAAGAAAACAAGCTTTGATGTCAAAGTTAGAGATGGAGAACTATATAATAGAAAAGAAGCCAGAAATTTTAGTTCTAGATGAAGTTCAAGTTTAAGTTAAACATAAGATACATCATATGGAGTTATAATAATGTATTTATAGAGAGAGTTACCAAGAGTTTAACCTTTCCTCTTAGGATTAGGATGATATGGATCTCTCATTATTCTACATAAATTAGGATTACATCTAATTAAATCAATAATTAGTTGGCTCTAGACTTTTTTGAGCCTAAGTGCAATCTCTTTTCCTAACTTTTGGCATATTTCGTCAAGTCTAATTTCATCTAAAACATTAGTCCCTACTCCTAACTTGGAATTCATGATTCAATTTTTCAATTTTTAGCTATGGAGTACAATTTGTGAGTTACTATTTTCTAGAGCATGCTAATTTTAGAAGGAAACAAGTAATTATTAACGAAATAACTATCTCATGCATTATTTGGTTATTAATTAACAACATGAGATTTAAATAAACTTGTTATCAATTCTTAATGTAGCATTAGAAAATTTTGAGTTTCAAATAAAACTTATGTAGGATCTCATAATTTGGTAGAAATTTTCAAGGTGTTTTTATTTATTTATTTCAATTTAAGCCTGTAGTGTCTTGCATTCTTCCATGATCTTTGTTAATAATTATAGAGTTGTTGGTTTGTTACGCATTTGTAGGCTTATTTTAGTGGGTTTGTTGAAGATTTTACGTTCTTATTTTTGGGTAGTTTTATGTGTATAAATATCTAAGTATGTTACCAATTTGAGATATAGAATACAGAAATATACAAAATACTTTGATATGGTATCAGAGCCAAACATCTAGGTTGTGTTTAATCTACTTCTGCCGCTCACTCACATCTTTCTGCCGTCATCCAAATCCGAAAACCTAGACCCACTGGTCACCATTCACTGTCAGGCTCGCAAATCCAAAAACCTAGGTCAACAAGTTCATCGGTCACTGTTCGCAAAGCTTTACCTTGATAGACCCGTCGTCCGTCGAAGTTAGCCACCATTGCACCGCCTTAGAAATCTTTTGCCCGCCTTCGCTTTAGATCTAAAATCAGTCTGCCTCTGCTGCATCCGTTCGAGCCACATCAACCCAAGCTCGATTCAGATATGAGGAAAAGCCAACATCGTCCACTTCAGATCTGAGGAAGATCCAAGTCGCACTGTGCCTTTCTGAGCCGAGCCGAGTCTTAGCTAAGTTGAGACAAGCTTGAGCCTCAACCAAGTCGAGCCATACTCTTGGAAGTCAAGCCATATTTTAAGCCGAGTCGAGTTGAGTCATATTTTGAGCTAAGTTGAACCATATTTTGAGTCGAGCCATGTCATATTTCTAACGAGCCGAGCCAAGCCATATTTTCAGCGAGCCGAGTTGATCAGTTGTTTAATCTGGTGCCATTTGTGAATTTGTTTGTCTCAGTTCAATTTTTGTTGTAATGGAAAAACTGATGTTTTTCGTCCTATTAGCACTATGTCGGATGACACCAATTACTTCACTTGGACCTTTCAAATGAAGAGTTTCTTCATTGGACATAAGTTTTGGCAGATTGTTACTAGGGATGATGCTCAACCTGTCAAAAGTGTCACTGAAGAAAATAGGAAATTTATTGAGAGATTAAAAGATCGGGATAGCAAAATCACCAGATAATCACCTGGTTAGGTAACACTTCCATTCCAGCTATTCAGACCCAATTTGATGCATTCAACACAACTAAAGAACTTTGGGATTTCCTATCTACATCGTTTCAAACTATTGGTTTAACTCACTATTATCATTTGCACTCTACCCTAGTCAGCATAAATCAGGAGGCCGGACAATCTATGAATCACCTGGCTATTCTTCAGCCCATTTGGACTCAGTTAGATCAGGCCAAAATTAGTGCGGATCATCTGCGACTCATCAAGGTTCTTATGAGGCTCTGACCAAAATATAAATATGTTTGTGTTGCCTTATTGCATTGTAGTCCCTTGTCATCTCTCGATGTTGCAATTTAGGAAATCCTTTTTGAGGAAAAAATACTTGGGCTGGTCTCTTCTCTATCATCAGAAGTTGCTCTGGCAACCACTCATTCACGCTTTTTCGTTGAATCATCTTTCTGCAAAAATTGAAAATCGCATGGTCATAAGTTTGCTAATTATGCAACCATTGAGTGTAGGTATTGCCACAAGTGCGGTCAAATTTTGGATAGTTGTCCTACTAGACCGCTTCGCCCCCTATTTATATTACTAAATCAAAGAATTCTTCCAAGTCTAGTCTTCCACCCTTCCAAGTCTTCAGATCAGTGACCTTCAGGATTTGTTCAAACATGTGTTATCATCTAGTTTGCCTGCTCTTGCTGTCACACCAGATACATCTTGGCTCCTTAATTCGGCTTGTTGCAATCATATGACCTCCAACATTTCTCTGTTGTCTTTCTCTACCCTTGTCAAATCTCTTCCTCCCGTTCATTCCGCTGACGGTAACCATATGACCATTTCTCGAATTAGTACTATTAATACCAACAATAACCTTGATACTTACCATGTCCCTAATATGACATTTAATCTTACTTTTGTTGGTCTGTTGTATGACTTCAGACTTACTGTTTTCTTTTCCCCTCATGGTTGTCATGTCCAGGATCCGCGGATGGGTCAAACAATTGGTATGGGTCGGAAGGTGAGAAGATTATTTGAGCTCACATTCTTTTAGCCACTAGTTCTCTCACCCCTTTCTACCACTATCACTAATACTAGTACATGTAAGTGGTATCTCGTCTTGGTCATGCATCCTCTAACAAGATTCATAATTTAATATCTATTGGTAGTTTGAATATTGTTTCATAATTAAGTTCTTTTGACTATTTACATTGCAAACTTGCAAAGAAACTTGCTTTGCCTTTACTTTTGCTTCATTATGTGATACTCTGTTTGGTCTAGTTCATTCTAATGTGTGGGCCCTGTGCTCACTCCTACTGTCATTGGTTTTCGATATTTTGTGTTATTTATTGATGAATATTCTTGCTTTACCTGGATATACTTTCTGAAACATCGCTCTTCCTTACCTCAAATCTACATTGAGTTTGCCAAAATGGTCCATACTCAGTTTTTGTGCACTATCAAAATTCTTTGCACTAATAATGCAATGGAGTACAAGGACTCTTATCCGCTTTCTTTCCTTGCCCCATAGGGCACCCTTGTCCAACTTTCGTGCCCTTATACTTTCCAGCAAAATGGTCAAGTTGAGTGAAAATATTGTCATATTTTGGATTCTATCCGTACCCAGCCTCTCTCTGTGTCTTTCCCTGAGAAATTTTGAGGTGAGGCTACCCTTACATCTGTTTATGTCATCAATCGCTTGCCTTCTGCATTTGTTCACAATCTGTCTCTTTTTTAACGATTATATGGTACATCTCTTTCTTACACTTATCTCAAAGTCTTTGGATGTGCATTCTTTGTCCTTCTCCATCCTCATGAACATACAAAACTCGAACTAACTCGTTTATGTTGTTTTCTTGGTTATAAAACTGAGCATAAAGGGTTCCGATGTTGGGATCCTATTTCTGAAAGGCTTTCTATCTCTCGTTATGTCACATTTTGGGAACATGGCATCTTTTCTAGTCTATCTTTTTTTCATGCTTCCCTCACTAGCCCCCACTCGTTTTTCACTGGTCCCTCTACTGATCTCTTCATTGCCTCTGATCCTTTGTTTGACCTTCCCCCGAGCTTGGTTCATCTTCTTCCACTGATGCACTCCCAGATCTGCCATCTGCCCTCGATTCAGAATCAAAACCTACACTTGTTCACTGATCCACACGAGTAAGAGAAACTTCTCATCATTTTAGAGGCTATCACTGTTTTTCCATTGTCGTGTCTTTGGTTGAACCTTCCTCTTATCAAGAAGCTTGTACTAACCCTCTCTGGCAGTAAGTGATGAATGAGGAACTTTAGGCTTTGAAGAAAATGCATACCTGGGATTTTGTTGACTTACCTCCTGGCAAGAAGCCTATCGAGTGTAAGTGGATTTATAAGATTGTGACTCGTTCCGGTGGGTCCGTGAATGGTATAAGGCTCATATGGTAGCCAAAGAGTATTCTTAGGAGTATGGTATCGACTATGAGGAAACTTTTACTCATGTTGCCTGAATGACATCCATTCGAAGTTTGTTAGCCATAGTCGTTGCTAAGCAATGACCTCTTCTTCAAATAGATGCTAAGAATGCATTCCTCAACGACACTCTATCTGAAGAAGTTTATATGAAACCACCGCCTGGTATTTATTCTCCATCTTTGAAAGTATGTCTTTCTCGACGTGCTTTGTTTGGGCTAAAACAATTGCCCTCTAGCTGGTTTGCAACATTCAGTGCCACTGTCACCTAACTTGGGTTTGCCTCTAGTGCTCATGACTCAGCTCTCTTTACTCGTAAGACTCCGCATGAAGTTGTTTTGCTTTTGTTTGTGGATGACATGATTATCACTGGTGATGATCCTCATGCTATATTTAATTTACAACACTATCTAGAAGAACACTTTGAGATGAAAGATCTAGGTCCGCTCAGTTATTTTCTTAGTCTTTAGGTCTCATCATATTCTAATGGGTATTATTATCTCAGGCGAAATATGTGTTGATCTTTTGGCGTGTTCTGGTATCACTGATGTTGTCACTACACCAACACCGTTAGACTCCAACGTTTCACCCAACCTCTTTTGATGGTTTTCCTCTCGAGGATCCCACTTTGAATCTGCACCTTGTTGATAGTCTCATCTACTTAACCGTGACATGTCCATACATTGTCTATGTGATCTATGTGGTCAGTCAATTCATGTATGCTCCTTGCACTATTCATTTTACTGTTGTTCTTTGTATTCTGCAGTATGTTAAAGGCACCATAGGACATGGTCTTCAGTTCTCTTCTCAGTCTTCCTTGGTTCTCTCCGGCTATACTGATGCTGATTGGGCTGGTGATCCGATTGATAGACGGTCCACCACAGTTTACTGTTTTTTATTTGGATGATTCTCTCATCTCCTGATAGAGTAAGAAACAAACTGTTGTTTCTCATTCTAGCACGGAATCGAAATATCGGGCACTTGCTGATGCTAATTCTGAAGTTTTGTGGTTTCGTTGGCTTCTGACTAACATGGGAGCTACTCAGGCCTCTACCATTATTCTTCATTGTGACAATTGTAGTGCTATTCAGATTGCTCATAATGATGTTTTCATGAATGAATGAAGCATATCGAGACCGATTGTCACTTTGTTCATCATCATCTTCAAAGCTCCACATTACGCCGTCAAGCCATATCTACAAGTAATTGGTTGACATCTTCTTTAAAGCGCTTTCTTCTGCACGCTTTAGTCAGTTATCTTGCAAACTCAAGCTGATCTCTACTATACCACCTTGAGTTTGAAGGGGGATGTTAATCGTTATAGGGTTGTTGGTTTGTTACATATTTAGGCTTATTTTAGTAGGTTATTGAAGTCACCTATAACAATATCTTATAAATGTTTTAAGCTTATATATATGTGTATAAAATTAATTAATTAATTTTGTTGTTATCTTTATCTAAGAATTTGTGTAATTAGAATTTTAAAAATATACTTCTTAGAGTATAATTTTCAAAAAAACAAAAAAAACAAAAACAAAAACAAAAACAAAAATAAAAAACAAAAAACAAAACAAAAAAACAAAACAAACAAACTTTTTGGTCTATAGATTTTGAGTTTAAGAATTTTTATTTGGTTTCTAGGTTTCAAAATGCTACACTTTTAGTCCTAAAGTTTTGAGTTTGATTTCAATTTAGTTCATAAATTTCAAAATGTTACTATTTTGTCATTCAAGTTTGAATATTATTTCAATTTGGTCACCAAGTTTTAAGATTTACACTTTTAACTTTTATTTTTTTAAAACTAAATATTCACTTTGAGTCTTTAATGTTCATGTTAATATAGAAGGATGGACTAATTTTATTATAGACAAAATGTTGTGTAATTTATCTGGTTAGATTTCAAACATTTTGTCTCGCATTGTGCCGAATCTACCCGGATATATTTTCCTTATTTGTTAAAGCATGTTGTGCAGTTTTCACAAGAACTGCTTTTTCCTTTCTTTTATTGCGCAGAGAAGATTATTCTTGTCCTTGAAGATCATCTCAAATCGTGTCATATATATCGTGGTTTTAACCCTTTTAAATCATATTGTGGTGTTCTGTTTTATCAACTTTGTTTATGTCGAGTTTTGTCATGTGTTGTTAGAAAACTTTGTGAACCTCGCTGTTGAGGGTGTTTGACAATAATCATTTAGACTAGATTGAAAGCTTGTTCATCTTTTGTCCATCTTTATGAATGAAAAAGAGTATAATCTTATATTTAGGAGGAATTTAAGTTCGATTGTATAGACGGGATCTTAAGAGAAGTTATTTTATAAATGTGAAGGGAGCTCATGCTTAAGGAGAACCTAAGTTATAAATCAGTTTGAGGAAATCTCAAACAAAACTTGGAAGAAGCACGTTTGGGAAAGTGACGAGATCTCAAACTTTAGTGGAGCCTAAGTTAAAACTCAAAAGGGGGTTGTACATGAGTCACTATATAGAAAATAGAACAGATAAGTAGTTCGTTGTCATTGCTTAACTCTTTAGATAGTGAAGTTTTTTTTTTTTTTCACCGGACATACTGCCCTAAGAGTAGATGATATTGCACCAAACTGGATTATCAATATCTATGTCTTTTTATCTATACTCTTATTATCTGATATTAAATCTATCTACTTATCGATTGTTTTGTTACAAGGTTGGATTTGAAATATGTTAGATTCACTTAAAAATTTCAGTTAACATTAACAACAAATTTTCTTTAAAAAAGTTATGTGAACATGCATATCAGCAAATATTAAAATAGTTAGATCTCACTTCTATTTTATGTTTTTTTTATACTTCGACTGTTCTTTAGATTCTGAAGGAACCCTTGAAATTTTCTTTAAAATATTCAATCAACGGTTGTGTTTTCTTTCTTTTTTAAAAATAAAATTAGAAAAATTGTAAGAATTTTTGTCTGAAGATCTTAACTTTCCTTGATTAGCCCTAATGAGAGACTAAACATATTTTCTTTTTCTTTTTCTTTTTCTTTTTCTCTTTTTTCTCTTTTTTCTCTTTTTTCTCTTTTTTTTTTTTTTAAATCAATTTTACCTCTAAATTTATCACGTTGTATCAATTTGTAGTACAAACGTTAAATTTTATCAAATTGAACCTCAAATTTAGTTAAATGTTGTAATTTCTATTTGTCTAGTCAAATTTTGCTAATTTATCTATTAATTTTAAAAAAGTAATGTAAAATCTTTTGTAAATACATTGATTTCAATAAGATCAAGTTTATAAATACAAGTGTGATTCATGCCCAAATTAACTATCTATAACTATGCAATATATATATATATATTGAAAAAGAAAAAAAAAACCTGTGCGAAAATTCACAAATTTTTAATGAAAAGAGTACAAATTGTAATATGCCTTTTAAGTTTAAGGTTTTACATTTATCTGAATTTGGAGTATAGAATACTTAATAAAATGAAAATTTTAAATGTGTATAGATATTTTTTCCAGAGGGATTTGAATAAGGGCTTTGTAATACAAATGGTAGAAAATTGTTTGAAATATAACATGATTAGGAATGAATAAAGGACACAGCATTTTATGTAACTATTTTAATTTGCTCTTTAATGCATTAAAGTTTCTCAATTATATCAATCTTATTATCAAACAAGAACATAAACTTAGTTGTCATGAAATCTGATTCTCTCACCCTATATATTGTAAAGAATATTAAAAAAAAAAAGAGATGATGATTTTTGATAAATAAGTGGAGAGTTAAACATTGAATGATAATAGACTAAACTGTGAAAATTACATAAAATAAAAGGGACCACAAAACATATTTAGCCTACTTTATTAGAAAAAGGGAAATGAGAGTTGTATATAATTTTGACATTTAAATAAAAGAAGTTGGAGAATGAAAAAGATTGTATGAGAAGAGAATTGGGTGGAAAGAGAAAGCATGTATATTTAGATTGTTTATAAAAGGAAATGTAAAACCTAATTTTATGGATCCAATGCTTTCATACTAAATGCTAATTAATTTTATTTTTCCTTATGAAAACTTTAGATGTAGCCTAACAATTATTCAACTCTAAGAAATTGACCTAAAAGTCATAATAGTAACCCTCTTTTAAGTAATGGAGTACTTTATTATATAAAGTCAAGTACTATCATATTTAAACTTAATTACATCTTTAACCCTTTTCTATGAAAGTTTTTGGATTTTTTTTTTTTTTTAATCATTATTGGGTCCATCATTTCAATATGTTTGTCCCTAGTTTGAAATCTCAATTATTGTTAATTTGTATTAAATGAAACTTATACCATTTAAACGATTTTTTTTTTTGAGTTTTTGTTTTTGAATTTCTCTCTTTTTTATCTACGTTTTATCAATAATTTAAAAAATCAAACTAAAATTTGAAAGCTTAATTTCGTTTGGTAACTATTTGATTTTTTGGTTTAAAAATTAGCCTATTTCATCTATATTTCTTACAATGATTTGCATCTTTCCTAACTAAAATGGTTGAATTTTTAACTAAATTCTAAATTCCAAAAAACAACTTTTTGAAAGCTACTTTTTTTTAGTTCTCAAAATTTGGGCTTTTTTTTTTTAAAAAAAAAAAAACAAAATAAAAAAGGAAGAGATTTGGAGGTGGAAGTAATATTTATAAATTGAATTTTAAAAAACAAAATGGTTACTAAACCGAACTCGAAAAATAGTTTTAATTTTTCTTTTTGGAATTTGACAAAGAATTCAACCATTGTATTTAACAACGATGTTGGAGAGAAAATAAGTATAATTTTCAAAAACCAAAAAATAAAATGGTCATCAAACTAGGCCTTAATTATTTGGAGCATTAAAATAATTCACATGAAAAATATAATAAAGTACTATTGATTTATTGAATTAATTAATAACAAACGTATGAAAAAAATATTATTGAAATAATGGATGGGTTTGTTAGATTACATCATAGACAAATACAACAAAATAAATAACAAACTTGTTTCAATTATCTTCATTGAATTAATTAGCAATTACTACAAAACAAATATCATAACATTGAATCCTCGAGCATCTCCAAATGCTCAACTATATATATCATATGAATGGTTTCTTTTATCACATGTAATGTCTCTAATTCTTTTTTTTCCCCCATTTTGTTATTAGTTTAAAGATCATACAAATGAAATATCATTATAATATCATACGTTCGTTGAGAGGAAACATTTTTTCATGAAATATCATGGATTTTGCTTCTCAATTGGATTTTAATATCAAATTCAATTTTTATAGGCAACTAAGATCAATTAGACCTAAATAAGTAATAAAAATAAGTCTCTTCGATATAAAAAAGTTTTCACCAAATTAAAAATGAAAGAACATATATTCATTACCATTTAATTCGAGTTAATTAGATTGACAACTCAAAAGACTCAATATAAAGTTTCAAACTCAACCAAAACCAACTCTTAAAATTTGAATTAGATTGTTGGATTATGATTTGTTTGTTTACTTTGTTAATTTTAAATACGTAAATTTACGTACAACAGATAGCTAATAACTAAAATATCATAAAATTCAAATATTAAAAACCAAATATTTATGATATTTATTACAAACTTTAAATAAATATAAACATCATAACAAATTTAAAACAATACCTAACCGAACCCAACAAAAATAGAAGAAGTTCAACTCAACCCAATCCAAGAATAAAATTAACCCAACCTAATCATTATAGTTTGGGTTGTGTAATCGAGATTGTTCGGATGATTGGATTTCTTGAACACTTCTATTTTTAACTATATTAATTTAGATGCAATAACTCTGATGTAGATCACCATGATATTTTACTCAAACTTCTGTAAAAAAATAATTTAAATGATTGTCTTAGGTATATATTAACTATTATTCGAAATTCGACATCGTATCTTATGAAATTGCCTATTGCAATTGACATCACCACACATTGGGAGTTATTTCTTCAACACTTATTGATGTCTTCTTCCTTACAATGTGATGGAACTAAACAATATATTTCCCCACATCTACCTTACAAAAAAAATTAATATTATATATATTTTTTCTTAAAATAAATTAAAAAAAACCATTTTTTCTCTTTTCTGAAGTAAAAGAAAAAAGTACAAATAACCAGCTACAACCAAAGGAGGAATAGAGAGCAGTTTCATGATGTCTTGTCATTTCCATAAAATAATAATAACATTTAAAACTAAACAATTTAAAATTTATAGAACAATATTTAGATACTCTCCGGTCTTAAAATGTTGATATCAACAAAAATATTGATATTTTAATTTTTATCAAAATTTCAATGAAAGAATTGATAAAATATTGATATTAATGAATATTTCTGGAAAATTTATAAAAATAAAAATTTAAAAATTAAATTTAGATTAATAAATAAATNAATAAATAAATATTTTATAATTTTTAAATAAGTTAAGATATCTATTATTGATATTATATTTACATTAATAACATTTTGTTAATTGTTTTTCGTATTTCGTAGATTTTTGTAGGATACAATGTGAATATTGATTCAGCTCTCATGCCAATGTTGAATTGATGAAAATATAAAAATATGGATATGTTGATGGAAATTTAATAATATGGATGTATGAAGTTCATACTCCTCTTTTCCTTATACATGAAAAAATAATTTTTTAACTATTTATATTAAGAAAAAAATAAATTATTACATAACAACTATTATTAATTTGATGCAACAAAGGCTGCACAATTTTTTTTTTATATACATATTTATGAGAAAAATAAAATCCAAAATATTTTTGAAATCTAAACACAAATTAATTATTGATTTTGAAGACATAGAGAATTTAATTTCTTCTATAAGTCAAAAGCTTAGAGAGACAGAGGGAGAGAGAGAGAGAGAAACAGCTTCCCTGCAACTTTGGACTTTATCATATGTCACTTAGTAAAAAGATGCCTATTCTCCATAAATATGTTTCTTAAATCTGAGTGAAGAGGATGAAAAACAAGTACAATAAAATAGAAATTATTTAATTAATTAGGTATAATTTTGATAAAAATTATTAATTGGGAGCATATAACGTGCATTATGAATCATTATGGAACAAGAATTTATAGGTTGCAGAGATCCGGTAAGTATGAGCATATTGGTTTAGCTGTGAATCTCTTTCCCTTTCCTTTTTCTTTCTCAATTTCTTTTAATATTCTCTCTTTCACATGGCTTCTTAATAATCCCATTTCTCTTTCCTTCTCTCTCTCTCTCTCTCTCTCTCTCTCTCTCTCTCTATGTTTGAGTTTCAGCGATGTGGGATTTCTTTTATACTACCAAATCATGAGCTCAATTCTTGCTTTTCTTCTTCTTCTTCTTCTTAATTTTTCTTGTAATGGACTTAATTTTGATGGGGTTCTCTTGCTTTCCTTTAAGTATGCCGTTTTGGACGATCCTCTGTTTGTTCTTCAGAACTGGAATTACTCCGATGAAACTCCCTGTTCATGGCGAGGAGTTCTATGTTCCGCCGGTGGTTCTAGAGTTACAGGTTTGTCTCTTCCCAATTCTCAGCTTATGGGCTCTGTTTCTTCTGATCTGGGTCTGATTCAGAATCTTCAATCGGTTGATCTTTCTAATAATTCCTTTAATGGGTCTCTCCCCCGGTCTCTGTTCAACGCCACTATGCTTCGGTTTCTTGATTTGTCGGATAATTTGATTTCCGGCGAGGTTCCCGAGCCGGAGGGTAGCCTTGGGAATCTCCAAGTTCTTAACCTCTCCGGTAATGCTCTGTTCGGGAAGTTTCCGAGTGATCTCGTGAATTTGGGTAATCTTACGGTTGTGTCTCTGAAGAACAATTACATTTCCGGTGAAATTCCTGGTGGGTTTAAGACGGTGGAGGTTTTGGATCTGTCTTCCAATTTGATTAATGGGTCTTTGCCCTCTGATTTTGGTGGTGACAGTTTACATTACTTCAACATTTCATACAACAGACTTTCCGGCGAAATTCCGCCGGATTTCGCCCACAAAATTCCGGCTAATGCCATAATTGATCTCTCCTTCAACAACCTCACCGGCGAAGTCCCTGTTTCAGACGTGTTCATGAACCAAGAAGCAAACTCCTTCACCGGAAACCGCCAACTCTGCGGTGAGTTAACGAAGACCCCATGTCCAATTACTTCATCGCCGTCGTCTCTCCCACCGGCGATTGCCGCCATTCCGTTAGACCCAAGTACGCCAGAAACGACATCGTCGGAAAAACAGAGCGAAACAGGGTTTAAACCATCCACAATCGTGGCCATTGTACTAGGAGACGTCGTCGGATTGGCAATTCTTTGCCTCCTCTTCTTCTACGTCTTCCATTTGAAGAAAAAAAACAAAGCCGTCGAAACCCATTTGAAAAACGAAGCCAATTTGGCCAAAGATAGTTGGTCCACATCCTCATCGGAATCCAGAGGATTTTCCCGATGGTCCTGTTTGAGAAAAACAGGGGATCCAGAAGAGGCAAATTCCGATCAAGCGAGTGTGTTATCCTTCTCCGGCCACCGTGAGACGGCGGAGGAAGGAGGAGAAGCAAACAAAAGAGGAACATTAGTAACAGTAGACGGCGGAGAGAAGGAGCTGGAACTCGATACATTGCTGAAGGCATCGGCGTACATTCTGGGCGCCACCGGATCAAGCATAACGTACAAGGCGGTGCTGGAAGACGGCACGGCGTTTGCAGTGAGGAGAATCGGAGACGGCGGAGTTGAAAAATATAAAGATTTCGAGAATCAGATTCGTGCTGTGGCTAAATTGGTTCACCCAAATTTGGTTCGTGTTCGTGGATTTTATTGGGGTGTTGATGAAAAGCTCATTATTTATGATTTTGTTCCTAATGGTAGCCTTGCCAATGCTCGTTACAGTAAGTTTCTTTCTATTTTTCTTGTCTTTAAATCCAATTTTTTTTTGCATTTGTGTATTGTTCTTTTGAGTTTTTGGGTTCAAAATTGTTAGGAATATCATAAGAACTCTAAATTTGTCGCTATTTCCCATGAATTCTGATCTTGTTTTGGTTAAGAAGCTTGGTGTTTACGGCGTTGGATTGAGGAAGTAAATGGTTGACGGTGGAGTAGGTGTAACTGAAAGTGTTTGTTTTTAATGACAGTTTGGGAAGTCAACCATTTTTCTAGACTGTCGTAATAGCCATTTGTTAGAACAACATTAAATTACATGTATTTTTATTTTTCCCGGGAAAATGACTCATCCAAAGAACAAACTCTTCATTATTTATTAGCGGCAAAGATTTTAATTTTCATGGAAAATTCACGAGCTTTGTCGGTATAGCTACTAAGTTATGCCTTTTTACTTATTCAGGGAAAGTGGGCTCTTCGCCTTGTCATCTTCCATGGGAGGCCCGATTGAGAATTGCAAAAGGAGTGGCCCGTGGCCTTTCTTATCTCCACGACAAGAAGCATGTCCATGGCAACTTAAGGCCCACCAACATTCTTTTGGGCTTCGATTTGGAGCCCAAGATAGGTGATTTCGGCCTCGACAAGCTCTTCTTAGGCGACTCGAGTTACAAACCCGGTGGTTCGACTCGAAATTTCGGGAGTAAAAGGTCTACAGCGTCTCGGGATAGCTTCCAAGATTTTGTCACTGGACCAAGCCCTGGACCTAGTCCGAGCTCGATTAGTGGGGTGTCCCCGTATTTAGCACCAGAGTCACTTCGAAACTTGAAGCCCAATTCAAAATGGGATGTGTATTCTTTTGGTGTAATATTGCTTGAGCTACTAACGGGAAAGATTGTAGTGTTGGATGAGTTGGGCCAAGGGCTTGGGCTTGCAACCGAAGACAAAAGTCGAACATTAAGAATGGCTGATATGGCGATTCGAGCTGACGTGGAGGGCAGAGAAGAAGCATTGTTATCCTGCTTTAAATTAGGATATAGTTGTGCATCTCCTACCCCACAAAAGAGACCATCCATGAAAGAAGCCTTGCAAGTTTTGGAGAAATTTCCAACCATATCCATGTCATCACACTATTATGGTCTCTAGCGAAAAAAGTTAGAGGAGGTGTTTGTGTTATTGACCCACAGTCCCATGTTTGTAATTGTGTGTGAGTGATTGATGAATTGAATAGATTAGCATTTGTTATGTTCTCAACTTATCATCCACTAATTTTTTTAGTAAATTACATTTTTGTTCCTTATGCTATAATACATTTATCATAAGTTGGTCCAATACTTTTCTAAATTTTAGTATTGCCTCTATTATGTGATTAAAAGTCTACAATATACTTTTACAATTTCTAAACTTCACCCGTATTTCACCTCTCTTCTCTATTCACGTGACAAATGAATTTGGTTTTAATAATTTTCTAAAAAGTCCTAATCAACTTTAATACGATATATATGGTATTTATTTAATACATGATAAGTTATAATAATAATAATAATTATTTTTTTTTTTGATTAATTGGTGATGAACTTGATTGAAAAGGAAAGGATGGAAATGAAATCAATTGACAAACTTGAGAGAGTGAATTATTGAAATAAGATGGGGAAAGGCAAAGGGTTTGACAATTAGGAGATAAGAATGGGAATTTCAAGAACACTCAACTACTTTTTACTGTAAAAGATGTAAGAAGGAATCAATAATTTAATAATGTATGAAATTAAATGAAGTGAAATGGGGATGTTTCAGTCAAGCTGTACATTTAAGAAATGTAATAAACAAATAACAATAATTATCTGTGGGAGCTCACATTTCAACGTTCCAGAAATTTTACAGCCATACAAAAAAACTAAACGACAGCGTACGTTGTGTATGGCACGTGGGTGAACAATTTTTTCCAATACTTTGCTGTAAATAAATAATCCCTTTTAATATAAAAGCTTAAATTTTCAATTATAGAAAATGTCCACAAACTTTACTGTAAGTTCGAAAAATTAATACACTATAAAAATTTTAGTGAGAGTTTCAGCAATGCATACATGTTTGCAAAAATATTTTAAATCTATATTGAATAGATTATGTAATCTAATGACCTAACATATGATTGGTCCAAGCTAAGCACACTTAATTTTAGAGTTTTTATGATTGAACTATAAAAAAAATATGCATCTTGTTGGTATAGGTAGTAACTTTCAATTCTTTTAAATCTTTCTTAACCATACTTTCATGTTCTCAAGATCTGTTTCAATCGAATGTGATATCGGTTCATTCATGTACCCCTCCTGAACTCGGGTCGTTATAGATTAATCCTAGAATCATTCATGTCAATTTGTCAAGAATAACATATCAGATTCCATTGGAATTTTGATGATGGATATAAAGTGACTATTGTGTTCATCAACCAAAATTTCGAATGTCTTTAGTGGAATCTCTCTAGATAGAATTCAAGATAGACTGGGTGCTTATTGTTTTGGTATATTGGGGACCATAGCCCTAAAGTCTCTTTATAGACTAGTTGTTCCCATTAAACCCTAGTCAACTAAGAATGAGCTTCTATCCATTAAGTTCATACTCAATTAGGAATTTAGGTCCTTAATTAATTAGATCACATAATAGAGCCCAATCTAATAAAATAATCCAATGTGATAAATTATTAATCCACATACATAACCCATACTTTAATTATATGTATTATTATTTAAATACGTCTAACAATCTCCCATTTAGGCTATATTTGTGTACTTGAAATAATTAAATCACATAAACCGCGCACATAAACATGTTATTTTAATAATAGAATTCCCCTTTCATTCAATCTGGTTCATCTCCTGTATTAACACGGAATCAAGGTGACTTTCGTCACTACCCTTGTAACTAAACATTCCTTGATCACAAATTCAAATACATTCAATGAAATAGATCAAGTATCGTTGGATAACATGGAAACTACATGCAAGGTGATCTAGATCATGCTTGTTTCCAACGAGTCCAAATTCCGTAATGAGGCCATTCTTAAAAACTTTATGCTAAATCGTATGCATGATAAATAAGTTCAGATAATAAAACATAAACAATCAAATTTATTCTATACAGAAAATAAAAATAAGGACAAAGAACATCCTCATTAACAAACTTCCACTAAACCATGAAATCAGAAAAGTGACTAATACCCATGTGAGTAATATGCTCATGAAAAACTTAGGTGGTAAACTTTTAGTCAATGGATCTGCCACCATAAACAATCAAATTTATTCTACATGCTTTGACTTCGTATTGCTTCTGTTGTTGTTGGTATACATTGCTGTCGATTTATCATCACAAAATAATTTTAGTAGTCTTTCTATGCCAACTACTATCTGCAACCTAGTGACAAAATTTCACAACCATATTCCATGATTGGATGTCTCATAACATGCTGTAAACTTCGCAGCCTTGGTAGAAGAAGCTGTCAGTGTTTGTTTAACACTTTTCCAAGATACAACTCCTCCAGCCAACATGAAGATATAGCCTGAAGTGAATCGCAAAATATTTTGGCATTCAGCATAATCGAAATCAGAATACCCAATGATCTCCAAAACTTCTGATCTTCGATAAGTGAGCGTATAATCTTTAGTTCTCTGTAAATGCTATTGAGCTGTGTTCTAAAACTCGCAGTTTGTAAACATTAAACATATTCTATTTTGTAATAAAGATGATATTGAGGTATATTCAGTAAAATTGTTATTGAATATGTAAATTACATTTGTAAAAGCTTAAATTCAATAAACTAACGAACCTCTGACTATAGCATGAATACTTGAACTCTATGTAGAGATATAAAATTGGATCAAGTTTGAGTATATAGCTAAAACGGTTTATAAGTATAAGGATAGGGTTGGGTATCTTATCCTGAAAACACTATGGATATGACCCACTTTGTATATAATACAAACGATGTGATTCATGTAGAGACATGCGAGTGGAGGCGTCTTATGCAAAAGATGTTTACATAAGATCGGACCACAAAATAGTCACTTTTCTTTAT
Organism: Benincasa hispida; assembly: GCF_009727055.1. NCBI lineage: Eukaryota > Viridiplantae > Streptophyta > Magnoliopsida > Cucurbitales > Cucurbitaceae > Benincasa > Benincasa hispida. The sequence goes on along the minus strand of NC_052358.1, from coordinate 36,270,342 downwards.
AATACCGTTTACTGTTAGAACTGACTGTTTCAATTCAATAACTTAAGGTAACTCAATCTTAATCCTGAGCTAACTTTGAACTCCTGTTTATTCGGGATTATCTTTTAATCTGCATCAGTGAGAGTGGCTCAACAATGCCGGCTTAAGAAACCTCCCATTTAGAGATAGATCGGGTAGTTAGCAAGGACATATCTTGCAAGATGGAATTCACTTCTACCCAATTTCAAGGTTAGTAGATAGGTTATTCGTTTTAATACTGACTTCTAGTCTTGAACAAGGGGCCTCACCCTCTCTATGATTTAGATGGACTCGGTTAGTGGTAGGACACAAACCAATTGTTCATAAGTGGATCAGTGGAGACTTAAAAAGCAAGATGTATTATAAGGGTAAAATGGTAATTTTGACCAAATTGTAATTACGAACAACCTATGAAAGATCGACTTACTAAACATGGTTAGATCATGTAGACAGAAATATATCTATAATGAGAAGATTGCAACTATTGGGCTTTAGTAGAGTGTCTTGATAGTTAATGAATGTTGGTTAATTAGGTTAAAGAGTTTAGTCGGTTAATCTCGAATTGTTGAAGCTCATGATCTATAGGTCCATTAGGTCCCCCTCTAGCTCATATCAGACTAAACCTTAGAATAGTGTGACAGGTAAGATTGAAGTGTTCATATTTGAATTAGGGAATAAGCGTTAAAGTTTGTTTTTATTTCATTTTATGTCCTAAAACTCGTGGTATGGAAACAATGGAGCTTATTCTGAAAATTCAATAAAGGTGTTATTGAATAGATCTATTGTTTGAATAGAAATCCAATAAACCTAAAAGTCCCTTGACTATTGGATGAGTACTTGAACTTTATGTGGAGACATAAAGGTGGGTCGGGGTTAAGTAAATAGTCAAAATGATCTATAGTACATGGATAAGATTGGGTACCTTATTCTGGTAACACTATTGGATACCGCCTGCTCTATAGGTGTTATAAGAAGTTGTAAAGTGTTACAAACAAAGTGATCATAATTCGTTCATGTTGGACATGAGGAGTGGGGGTGTCCTTGTGCAAAAGAGTTTGTACAAGATCGGACCATGTCACTCTTAATTTATAATGCTGTTTACTGTTTAAGACTAACTATTTCAAAGTGATGACCTAGGTAACTTGACCTTAATCCTGAGCTAACTATGAACTCCCATTTATTTAGGATTGCCCTTAGATTTGCATAGGTGAGGGTAGACTCAATAGTGCCGGCTCAATAAGACTGTCATTTTAGGGGTAAGATTGAATAGATAGCTGGGGACATAGGGTGCAAGAGGAAATTTACTCCTACCTACTTTAGGGATAGTAGAGAGGTTGTTCCCTTAAGTGCTGATTATGGAGCTTGAATAAGGGATCCCGCCCTCTCATTTGGCATGAGAAGGACTCGGTTTTGTGATTGGATCACAAAACAATTGTTCATTAGGGGATCAATGGGGACTTAAGGAACAAGAGGTAATTTCGGGGGCAAAACAGAGATTTGACCCAGCCATTGTTACGAACAATCTGTGAAGGGTTAACTTACTAATCATGGTTATATCGAGTGGACATAATATATCTACAGTGAGGGGAGTTCAACTATGGACTTTAGTAGAGTGACCCATTAGTTAATGAATGAGGGTTAGATCGGTCTAATGAGTTTAGCCGATTAATCTTGGATCGTTAGAGCTCATGATCTGTAGGTCCATGAGGTCCCCTACTAGCTCGGAAATGGATTAGCTCTAGAGTAGCGTGATAAGTTAATTTGAAACGTTCAAATTAAAATCAAACGGAATTGAAAAAAATATATTTAAATATGATTTAAATATATGAAGATGAATTTATGTAAAAATTAATTTAATATTGGATATTAAACTAATTAGAATTATTTAAATTGTTTAAGTAATTATTTATTAATTTTATTAGAAAATTAATTTATGAAATTAATTTGTAAAATTAATAAAATTTTATTTTAAAAATAAAATATGATTTTAAAATCAAAATAGATTTTGGAAATTGAAAAATTACACAAAATTGAAAATGGGTTTTTCGTGTTCATCTTCAACTAGCTTATAAGGAACCCACCTCTTCCTTTGGTTTACTCCAAACATGAGCTGCATCCCATGTAGCACATCTCTTTGCATGATAATTTGTAATATATTGAAGAGATTGAAGTGAAGAAATGATGATGAACCGATTGAATTTTTGCTGAAAAAATTAGATGAAGAAGGTGTTCTTCAATGGGTTGGTTCAGTGAGCTTTCTCCATATTCCCCTTGATTCCAGCTTATTTTGTCCCACAACTCAAACTAGAACACCAAGAGGATAGTAGGGAAGATCTTATGGTGGTCTACATAAGGATTTGGAGGATTTAGCAGCTGAAAATAGAGATTTCGATGGTTCGGCCAAGGTATGTTCTTGAAACCCATTATACTCTATTTTAACATATTTCTTTCCAACCAAAATTAATGAATTAGAATGCTTATAGATCCTGATTTCTTCCGCTGCGTGCTGGTGTTGATCTGACAGTTTTAACAGAGGAATGTTCTCTAACTCCCAGTTCACCTGCAAACCAAATTGTTTGGAATTGTTATGACTGATGGATTAGGGCGAATGATAAAGCCCGAATCTATATCATAGCAAGCATATCATATATACTAGCTAAGAAATATGATAGCATGGACTCCACTAAAGAGATCATAGATTCGTTACAGACATTAATTGGACAATCTGCCTGGCACGATACTCTTGATAATGTTTATAACCTCGGCATAGAGGATGGAACCTCTATTAGCGAAAATGTTCTAGATGTGTTAAAGATAATAAACTATACTGTCGTAGATGAGAAAGCACAACAAAGTAAATGTGATTTACTCGTTACTGAAACATGTTTAGTGGAAAATGATAAATATGATGGAACTGATGCATGCAAGTGGAAGAAATAACGGATCTAATGTACTTTAATTAGGTTAATTTCAAAGAATAAGCATGGAACTAAAATAAGAAAAAAAGGGATAAAATATATACAATCTTTGTAGTCTCAAATCTTCTCCAAATTAGCTCAAATCTCCTCAAGAACGGTTCATAGACCACCACGAGTCTTTCCGACTATTGTCTGACCTTAGAATGGGATGGTGGTGTTGGGTTTTATGTCCTAAAACTCGTGGTTTGTAAACAATAGTACTTATTCTGAAAATTCAATAAGTTGCTATTGAATATTTTGCTTATTAAAAATCCAATAAACCTAAAAGTCCCTTGACTATTACATGAGTACTTGAATTTTATGTGGAGATATAAAAGTGGATCAGGTTCGAGTATATAGTCAAAAATGATCTATAGTATATGAATAAGGTTGGGTTTCTTATTCTGTTAACATTATTGGATGCGGCCTACTTTGTAGTTGTTACAAAGAGTAGTAAAATGCTACAAACGAAGTGATCCTACACTAGAAGAAATTCGGACTTTAATGTCGGTTGGCAACCGACATTAAAGATAGTGTTATTAAAGGCCTTTAAAGGGCTTTAATAACACCAATATTACAGCCTTCAATGTCGGTTGCAAACGACATTGAAAGTCTCAACATTGAAGGTCTTGCAACCGACATTAAAGGTCTTTAGTGATTAAAGGTCTTTAATGTCGGTTGCAACTGACATTAAAGCTTTTTTTTTAATTCTTAACCGACATTGAAACCCGAATCTTTCTGTTTTTTTTTTTTTTAAATTTCGTTGTCGAATCCATTTTTTTGGTCAAATAAGTAAAAACGACACTATATGTCTCGTGTTGGATTAGGAAATGCCCGTCATTGTTTTATATTGAAAAGTATAAAAAAATTGCATGGTGAGCCCATCAATATTTGTCTTCCACCTATGAATTTATCTATAAACAAGAATCAATATTTCCAATCCATTACATATACTCATCAATGTTTGTCTTTTACCTATGAATTTATCCACCAAAAATTGCAAAACAATACTAGAACCAGACTTTCATAGAATATAGCTTACACCAAAGCCATCATTTCTCTCATTCACAAATATAAATTAGTACTAATTCCATGAATAAACAAGAATCACAATACCAGAATCACAATACCATGAATACAGCTTCCAATAATAAACAGATCATGCTTCCATCTATGAATTTATCCACAAACAAGAATCACAATATTGGAACCAGACTTTCATAGAATACTTACACCAAAGCCATCATTTCTCTCATTCACAAATATCAATTAGTACTAATTCCATGAATAAACAAGAATCACAATACCAAAATCACAATACCATGAATACAGCTTCCAATAATAAACAGATCATGTCTTCCATCTATGAATTTATCCATAAACAAGAATCACAATACTAGAACAAGACTTTCATAGAATACTTACACCAAGCTATCATTTCTCTCATTCACAAATATCATATTAGTACTAATTTAATTCATAAAGATCATGGTTAGATAAATTTACATTCATTCTAAGCTAGCATTTACATTCTATTGAGACAAAAAACAAGAATTACATCCTTACACAAATCGGCCAACAAAACTTGCCTATTGGGTTCGAATTACGTCGATCTCTCCTTGCGTATATGTATATTTTGTATTGAACTACAAAAAGGAAAAAAAAGACAAATTCAACATAAATTTACATCCATTTATTAAATTAAAGCTAGTACGATATAAAAAATAAATAATTTACGTACGAGGCTAGTAATGGGAGTAGAGGATTATGCACTATTTCGTGTATATACTTTTGCACATAGTACCCACATCCTACAAAATCTAATTGACGAGGGCACTGCATATAAAAAAGTTGAAAATAATTGTTAAATTGTTATAAAGAAGTCGAATGAATATAAATTGTTAAAAAATGAATACAAATTTACCTTTACAGGTTTCCATTTTGGAGAAGACCGATAGTGTTGGAGATCGTGCTTGGCTTGCCATGTTTTCAATCCACTAAATAGTTTAAAAACATTAGTTAAACATAAATATTTCAATTAAGAGCTAAGAAAGTTCAATTACACTTACATATTTATAACTCCATGAAAATCCTCTTGAACCTTGCTTCGAAGAGAATCCAAAACATAAACACAATTTTCTTATAGATTGATTGCAATCAATATCCAATGATAACTATAATAAGCAACAATTTTGAAATATTAGTACGTGTATAATGCAAATTAAAAATAACTTAAGAACTTGTATCTAATGTTTAGTTCCACCAAATCTAATCGAGTCTTTATTCCATCTTTTGTTTTACCAGGAATATCAAGCAATGTGCCAATAAGATTTGCACATATATTCTTTTCAATGTGCATCACGTCTAAACAATGTCACACATCAAGATACTTCCAGCATTCTAACTCGAAAATAATAGATTTTTTCTTCCAATAAGTTGAAGTGTTATCTCCACCGTTCTTTTCTTTGATACTTTTCTTACCAAATGAATGTTGATACTTACTTGTTTCTGCAAGAATTTCTTTCCCACTCAATAGTTCTGAACCAAATTCTAATTCTTGTCCGCCATTAAAAGCTTACTTTTATTTCCTATATGGATGATGGCGGGGTAGAAACTTGTGATGCCCGAGATATGCCGTCCTTTTCCCTTTTGGTAAATAAGTGGATGCAATATTGTCTCCACAAATTAGACATGCATGATATCCTTTAACCGTACAACCACACAAGTTACCATATGTAGGAAAATCATTAATGGTTCATAATAAAATGGCTTTAAGCATGAAACATTGTTCTTTATATGTATCGTAACATTCTACCCCATCTTTCCAAAGGATTTTCAAGTCATCTACTAACGGAGCTAAATAAACATCTATGTCATTTCTCGGTTGCTTAGAACCAGATATTAGTGCAGTCAACATAAAAAATTTTCACTTCATGCACAACCATAGAGGTAGATTGTACGTCACTAACATCACTGGCCAACAACTATATCTACTACTAAGATCTCCATGTGGATTTACCCCCTCTATCGAAAGAGCAAGACAAAGATTTCTAGGTTGTGACCCAAACTCCGGCCACAAATTGTCTATTTTTTTCCACGATAGGGCATCTTTGGGATGTTTTAATAAACCATCTGTTTCTTTTTTTTTAGCATGCCACGTCAATAACTTGTTTCTTTACTTCGAAACATTCTTTCAAATCTTGGAATTGGGGGGAAATAACACATGACTTTTCTGGGATATTCTTAGCCCTTTCGTTTAAATTTTTTTGAAGCTTCCAACTTGACGTACCACAAATGGGGCCTACATTTGCATTAGAAAGTTCTTTTCTAAACAAGCAACAATCATTTCTACATGCATGAATCTTCTCGTACTTCATTCCAAGAGTACCCAACATCTTTTTTGTAAGTAGAAGTTGGAATTTCATTAGGACTAGGTAATATGTCATGAATTAATTCCTACAACTCAGTGAAACTCTTATCCCCCATCCAAATTTAGCTTTTAAATTATATAACTTTACCAATGTAGATATTTTGGAAAAAGTTTTACAATTTGGGTACAATGGTTTCTTTGCATCATCTAATAATTCTTCAAAATTATCGGATTTTCCACTAAAATAGTTATTGTATGCAGCCTCAAACATTCCAATTGTGTCATCAACATCAACATCATCCTCATCAACTTCATCTCTTTCATTAGTAGATACATTTTCATTGTTTCTCTTAATCGGTAATGATTCACAATGATAAATCCATGTCTGATAACTTTGATCTATACCATTAAAAAATAAGTGTTCTCTTATTTTGTTCACATCAAGAGTCTTTGCATTAACACACTTCAAACATGGACAACTCATGACATTCGGTATATTTGAATGTTATAGACCATTTTTAATAAATATCTCGACCCCTAAATCACATTCAGCTGACATTCTATTCATTTTCATCAATGACTTATCCATGATTGTAAAATATGCAACTTAATCGACAAAAAAAAAAAAAAGAGAAAATTTAAAAGCATAAAATTATGATTGTAAAATATGCAACATCAACAAATTTAGAACTAGACTTTTAAGATAAGCATCTTATAAATATTACTTTCTCCTTGTTATTAATGTTGTTATGAAGTCCTTTCTGTGTTGGGTGCACCTTCTCCACTTGTCAACCTTCTTAAAACACGTCCAATGCAATCTTCCTATCTTCCTTCCATCCCCAAGAATCAAAATTTAACCTTACACGTCAAACTTGAACCTAACAAATGAAAATTTTCACTCAACACCACAACACAAAACCAATGCAGTCACTAACTTATACTCATAATTCAAAAATTGGCAGTGAATTCTAAGCTAAAGCCAATGGGAGGTAAGGACTCTAAATGGTAACATATGGAGATGACAAGCATGAACCAATAACCACGTTACATATAAATTAGAGTTTACAAGAAAAATGAAGAAAATAAAACATGAGATCTCACAAGATGTTACAATAAAATTGCTCTAATCAGGATGATAGTATACTTTCTTGCTCTCATCTCTCCATTCCAGTGAAAAATAACGCTACAAAGTGGCTGTAATTAAAAATGAAGAACAAAAGGATGTGAATGAAACAAAAGAAGAGCCTATGAACTATGAAAGAGGTGGGTTTTGAAAGAGGTGGGTTTTACTTAAAAAGCATGAGATGGTACACAGTAATCACACGACTTGACATACAACCAATATATGTATTCTTACTTCTCATTGACTAAGTTGTTTATGAGAGAACACAAAGTTGCTTTAATGAATATGGATGTACTGAATCTCTAATATCCCTCATGAAATGTGTCAAAATTAGAGTCAAAGGACATGAAATTTGCAGATTGACAATCAAAAATCATATTCCAAAAATTTGTGAATTTCTAATATGATACTCTTCCTACTTAAGAAAGATAAAACCAAATTGGATCTATGATTAGCAACTAAAAGAGAAAAAGCCATTTTATCTGTTCAACAATGGACATGGCAGTTGTTCCACTGTAAAATGTATCGATTCTATTAATTTTATTGATTAGCAACTAAAAAAGAAAAAAAAATCCTCACAAACTTCACCTGATTCTATTGATTTTCTTACCTCCCATAAAATGCAGCAAGTTTGGTTTACTCCTTTTTCGTCTTTCTTCAAGAACACAGAAGCAAAAGTATCCGAAATTGAACATGGTGGAGAAATGCCCAATCAGCCTAGCAATTCCAATTCTCACAACCCCACTAATCCCAAACTTTGGTCTTCCTTTTAAAGAATCTATTTTTGAACATCAAATTTCTTAATAAATTTAAATGATGTCAATACCAGAAAAAAAGGTTTCACCAAAATATAAGTTTTAAACCTATCTACATGTTTCTGTCAAATAGGAGGAACAAAAAGAAGCCTATTGCTTTAAGATCATAATCTCTTCACTTGACACCAAGAAGCATGCGTATCCATTAAGTTCTTGTAAGTAATACAGTAGTCTAAATAACTTGTCCATCGATGATAGTAGTTTGCAAAATACAATAACAACATATAAAAAATAATTCTAAAATTTCAATTTTAACACTCATTTGAAAGTAATATAATAGTAATTCGCTAGATTACCAAGACCCACCAAGTAATAATCTTTCAAGACCTCATGCTTCAAAACATGAATACTAGCAGAAAATTATAACAGAATAAAAAAAAAAAAAAAAAAACTAGATTCCATTTGAATAGTTGATAGCTTCCAATAAAGCCAAGCTTACCTGTACACAACTTTACTTCCAATAAAGTCAACAGCAGGTTGAGAACAAAATGTATTTATTCTTACTTCTCTCACGGACACGGAAGAGAAGTAGATCGACGGCGTGAAGGAGATCGACGGACACGGGAAGGAGATCGACTGCGAGCGAAGAAAGGTGAAGGAGATCCAACGAGCGAAGAATGGTGAACGACGCGACACAGAGATAGGGTTTGGGCGTGTAAAGAAATCGAGAAGGACACGATATTAGGGATATATTATTCAATGTCGGTTTAAAACCAACATTAAAGATCCATTTTTTTAAAATGACATTATACATCCGATTTCACTTTTTCCAACCGACATTAAAGCTCGAATTTCTTCTAGTGCTAATTCGTACATGTTATGACATGAGGAGTGGGGCATCTTGTGTAAATGAGTTTTGTACAAGATCGGACCATGAAACTAGTCACTCTTACTTTATAATGCTGTTTACTGTTTAAGACTGATATTTCAAAGCGATGACCTAGGTAACTTGACTTTAATCCTGAGCTAACTATGAAATCCTGTTTGTTTGGGATTATCCTTTGATCTGCAAATGGTGAGAGTAGTCCAACTTTACTACTCAATAAGCCTCCCATTTTGGGGATAAGACCGGATGAATAGCTGGGGACATAGCCCTGCAAGATGGAATTCATTCCTACCCGATTAGGGTTAGTAGAGAGGTTGTTCCCTTTAAGTGCTGATTCTGGGTCTTGAACAAGAGGCCTCACCCTCTCATTGGCCCGAGAGGGACTCGATTTTTTGATTGGATCACAAATCAATTGTTCATTAGAGGATCGGTGGGACTTAAGGAACAAGAGGTAATTTCGGGGGTAAAACAGAGATTCGACTCAACCGTTATTACGAACAACCTGTGAAGGGTTAACTTACTAATCATGGTTATATCAAGTGGACATAATATATCTACATTAAGGGGAGTTCATCTATGGGCTTTAGTGGAGTGACTCATTAGTTAATGAATGGGGTTAATTCGGTCTAATAAGTTTAGCCAATTAATCTCGGATCGTTGGAGCACGTGATCTATAGGTCCGTGAGGTCCCCCCACTAGCTCATAAATGGAAGCTTTAGAGTAGCGTGATAAGTTAATTTGAAACGTTCAAATTAGAATTAAACGAAATTTGAGAATAAATATTTAAATATTTGAAGATGGAATTATGTAAAATTAATTTAATATTTGATATTAAATTAAATATAATTATTTAAACAATTTTTTATTAATTTTATTAAGAAAATTAATTTATGAAACTAATTTTGTAAAATTAATAATATTTTNATATAATTATTTAAACAATTTTTTATTAATTTTATTAAGAAAATTAATTTATGAAACTAATTTTGTAAAATTAATAATATTTTAAATTTTATAAAATAAAATTGATTTATGAAATCAATTATGAAAAGTTGAAAAAGAAGAAAAAAACACAAAATGGAAAGTTGGCATTTTCCATTACTTCTTCAAGTTGCTCACACTAAACCCACATTTTTAAGTCTTCAATTACTCCAAGCATGAGTTGCATCTTATGCAGCCATTCTCATTGCATGATGTTCTGCAATATATTGAAGAGATTGGAGTGAATTTGAAGCGATGCAACCGATAGAATTTTGTTGAAAAATCCGTGAGAAGGAGTTCTTCATTGGGTTGTTGCTGTGAGCTTATCTCCATATTCCCTTAATCCAGGCTTATTTTAAGTCCTACAACTCAATCTAGAGTACCAAGAGGATAGTAGGAAAGATCTGGGGGTGTCTACAATGAGAATTCGGAGAGATTTACAGCTGGAATCAAGCTTTAAAGAAGTTCTACAAAGGTATGATTTGAAACCTATTTATTTTTGTTATAGCATGCTTTAGTTTCTGCCAAACTTAATGAATTCGAGTGCTTATCAATCCTCATCGCTTCCGCTACATGCTGATACGTTCCAATAGGTGGGATCCTGTGAGTGACTAATTTGGAGAGAAAAAAGGTTAAGTATTTAAGAGAATAATTATGAGATTATCAAATAATCTCATAAAAATCCACTTTGGCTTAGAGTTGTAAAATTCATAAAACTCTCCTTTTTAAAAGCCATTTCATACAAAATATGCAACTTTGAGTTTGATGAGAATTTGACACTAAAAAATCCACTAACTCAAAGTGGGATTAGTAGGGCAAGTGTCTTCAATTGAAGACAACACTTAGCAACACACATGTTGGAATTTTCCACTAAAAAAATGTTGGATCTTTCCACTAACTTGGTCAAAGATCAAAGTTTGACTCTTAAAATTCAAAGTCAATAAATTTTACTTTTTGACTTTCAAGATCAAAAGTCAACGTTTTGGCTTTCATTGCATTTTTTACCTAGTCAACAATTTTGACTTTTAATGCAATTTTGACTAATTCCATTTAATTTTAAAATTAATTCTAATAATTTATTTTAAATTTAAATTAATATTAAGTAATTAATTAAATAATTTAATTGATTTAATTTAATATTAAATCCAACACTAGTACCAATTAATATGAATCCCTATATATAATCTTGATATTTAAATATTTAAGTCTTATCTAAGTATCTTCTATTTTCTCTCTCTTTATGTTTAATTCATAATAAAAAATTAGATTAAATATATCGTATATATTTAATTATATTTAATGCTTTGCTCCAAAAATCGAATTCGAACACTTCAAATTCATTCGTCATACTGTTCTAAGGTTTAATTCGATATGACCTAGTAGGGGAACCTCATGGACCTACAGATCATGGGCTCCAACGATCCAAGATTAACCGGCTAAACTCTTTAACCTAATTAGCCACCATTCGTTAACTACCGAATCAGTCTACTGAAGGCTAGTAGTTGTATTCCCCTCACAGTAGATATATTGTGTCCACTCGATATAACCATGCTTAGTAAGTCAACTGTTCACAAATTATTTGTAATAACAACTGGGTCAAAAGTTGTTTTACCCCCGAGATTACATGTTGCTCCTTAAGTTCCACTGATCCTCTAATAAAGAATTGGTTTGTGATCCAATCAGTAAATCGAGTCTTTCTCAGGAAAATGAGAGGGTAGGGCCCCTTGTTCAAGACCTGGAGTCAGCACTTAAGGGAACAACCTCTTTACTATCCCTAAAAGCGGGTAGGAGCAAATTCCATCTTACACCCTATGTCCCAAGCTATCTACCCGATCTTACACCTGAAATGGGAGGCTTATTGAACCCGTGCTGTTGAGCCAACCCTCACCCATTTAAATCTAAGAATAATCCTGAATAAACAGAAGTTCATAGTTAGCTCAGGATTAAGGTCAAGTTACCGAGGTCATCACTTTGAAATAGTCAGTCTTAAATAGTAAACAACGTTATAAAGTAAAAGTGACTTATTTCTTGGTCCGATCTTATGCAAACTCATTGCATAGGACGCCCCTGCTTCTCATGTCACTATATGAACGAATCATGATCACTTCATTTGTAGCACTTTACAAGAAATTGAACAACTACAAAGTGGGTTGCATCTGATAGTGTTACCAAAATAAGGCACCCAATCTTATTCATATACTATAGATCATTTTGGCTATTTACTCAAACTTGATCCGTCACCACATAAAGTTCAAGTATTCATATAATAGCCATGGATCTTTAGTTTATTGGATTTAGGTTCTTTCTACAACAAAATGAGATATTCATACATTCAATAACAACTTTATTGAATAAGCCTCAATAACGTCTTTATTGATAATATAATAAGTTTATTGTTTACAAACCACGAGTTTTAGGACATAAAACCCAATAAACTCCCACTTGGACTAAAACTCCAGTGGTAGCACATGTATTCACATAATGATGAATTGTTTGAGTATTAGAGAGAAATTCAATAAACTAGGGCATTACATATCTATAGTTTGTCTTCACTAGGCATCATATACCCATAGGTTTTTCTCCCACTTGCCTTAGAATATACAAATCATAATCCTAGACTCACTACATGACCCTCAATCACTTAGTCGTGAGGACCTTTGTAAACTCGTCAGCATATAACAGATTTCTAACTTACAATATATATAGAATACATTTTATATCCTCAACACCTTGAGGTGATTCTCCATGCTATCATAAAAAATTGATGACATGAGTTTTTGGTAAACCCATGTTATGGTCAGACTATCACACAACCCTCCCACTACATCGAGGCACTCTCCACTCTTGAGAAAGATGCATCTGACTAGTTCTAACAACTCTTACTATAGAACCAGCTAAATCAACAACACTTGTTGATTTTTTGTAACTTCTATGGAAACCTTAACACAATACTAGCTTATCACAAGATTGATGATCTCTCATGTGATCTTCTTCAAAAAAAGTAACATTTGTAGATACAAATACTTTATTTCTTTGAAAAAGTATTCAACTTTTGGGTAGCCTACAAATAGGCATACTTTTGAACGAAGTTCCATTTACTTAGGGTTTTGCACCAACACATGTGTCGGTTGTCCTTAAATTCTGAAATAACGTAAACAGCTTTTACGTGTCATAAACAACTTTTATGACCTCTCCATAACTCATATGGAGTTTTAGAAATCCTCTGAATGGAAACTACATTAAAAAAGTATATAGCAGCCTCTACTGAGTATCTTCAAAACTAATTAGGCAACTAAGCATAACTCATATATTAACCGAACCATGTCTAATAGGGTTCTGTTTCTTCTTCCTGATACACTGTTTGTTGAGGCGTCAGGTGTAGAGAGTTGTCACTATATTCCACATTCTATCAAATAGTCCTACAATCTAAGGTCTATGTACTCTCCACCTCGATCTAATCGAAGTGTCTTAAATGTTTTACCTAACAAGTTCTCAACTTCAGTATTATATACCTTAAATATTTCAAGTGGTTCAGACTTAATATGAGTTTAGGTAAACATAATCATACCTTGAATAATCATCTGATAAAATATCCATACCCTCCTCATGCTTTGACGTTCATTGAACCATAAAAGTCTAAATGCACAAGCTCAAAGGGTTCTTTGGCTCTAAGACCAGTTGTCTTCTAACTAGTTTAGATGAGCACTTTTAACCAATCACTTAATCTCATTGAGATTATTGTGTCAAGGTTTAAGTGCCAAAGATATGTACTTGAAGAAACCTTTTGCCTTTTGTTTTGCGTTTTAGCCGTTTTTTAAATATCACGATATTTAAAATGGATTTTGCTTTGGTTGATTTTAACACATAAGTTGTTTTCTAGTAGAACAAACAAAAATACTTCTTTTTCTAATGAACATTTCATTTATGTCAAAAGATACTTTTAATTGTTATAACAAGAGATATATATAAGATTTATTTTCATTTCAAAAACAAAAAGTACATTATCTAATTTAATGAATCTATCTCCGGATAACAACTTAAGAAAATCCCACTGATTTTCCTAAGATAATCTTTCATGTTTAAAACTTGGAGAATTATCCTTTCTTCTGCAAGCAATCTTCAGGAACTAATTTCCTTGTTTTTCTTTCTTCGCTCTCTTTTCTGCAAGGTACTTTGGAAAATTTCTTTTCCAATGCCCATCTTTGTTGAAGTAGAAACATTTTCCTTTATCTGCAACTTTAGCCTTGCCTTTACGGTCAGTAGAAGTCTTCCCTTTCTCCTTACCCTTTATTGGAACACTACTGTACTTAGAAGAAGAAGGACCAAACTTTGTCTTAGAGCACAATTCTTTGTTGATTTTATTCGTGGTGGCAACATTTACCTCTGTTTCCTGTCCCTTGGATTTCAAGAGGGACTGATAAGTCTGTAGCTCATTGAGAAGAGTAGTCAAGTTATATTCTATCTTATTCATCATCACATTTGTGCAGAACTATAGGAAGCTCTTCGAAAGAGACTACAGAGTAAAACTGACCTGACTTTTCTCATCTACGATAGCTCTGTTTACTTCTGCCACATTGAAATAGACCATCATGTCTAAGACATGTTCTCTAATAGAGGTTCCTTCTTTCATATGACAGTTGTAAACATACTTGATGGCATCATGTCTAAAGGAGAAGGACGACTGTCCAAACATCCCCTGTAGAGATTCCATAATCTCTTTAGTGGTATACATACCATCTTGTTTTTTTAGCCAAAACATCATATATACTGGCAAGAATGTAGACTCTGGATTTTTCGTTCGCCCTTGTCCACTTGTCATATGCATCCCAAACAGTTCGGTTTGCATTTAAACCGGGGTTTTGAGGACATTCCTCAATTAAAATAAACCTAAGATCATTGATTACCAGTATTGTGTTCAAATTTGATTTCCACGTAGCGTAATTGTCCCCATTAAGCTTCTAAAAAGCAAGTAATTGTACTAAAGAGCTAATCATGTTGAAAATATAAACAAATTCTATTAGTGAATTGCTATTAAACCCAATCAGATTTTAGCAAAGTAATAAAGTACCTAAATTTCATTATTTTATTTGTAATGATACTATAGTGAGTCAGAATAAGTGCAGGCACATCAAATACTCATTCACTAAAGCAAGACATTTTTGACTAAATACTATCTCCTGAATAACTCATATGCTAATAGTCATTTAGCTACCATTTTCGGTTAAGAACTTACTAACACTTAGTAATTCTGTAAGTGTAACCCTTTTGATAAGGAGTTGGCCAACCGAGATGCTCAACAACATCAAACCAACTTAAATGAAGAGGAAAATGAAGCTCACCAAGTTCAAACTAGCTCAATTGAAGCTCATGCTGAAAATCCATGGGAGAACTTTCCAAGTCAATCAAATCATGAGGCAATTATTATGCCTCAAGGATCAATGACAAGAGCTAGAGCTAAAAGACTTGAAGAGGGCTTAAATGCTTGCTTCCAAGCTAAATTTTCAGTCCATCATGAAGAGTTGCAACCCTTCAAGCTTCAAAAGTCAGTTGGACACCCAAACTCCTAATGAATCTAGAAATTCATATTCATCCACATGTTTAATGCTTGATGTATTAATTTATTTCAATATATTTACATTTATTAAGGTTCATGTATGTAGTTGAAAAGTTTTTGTTGAACCTAATTAATTAGGTGAAAAGTTGTGTCATTTCAAGTTGTCTTTTCAATTAGTATAAATACCAATGTACTTTGGTCATTTGAAGATACTTTGAATTTGAATGAAATTTCATTAGAGTTTATTCTCTCAAGCTTTATGCTTTTTCTTTGTATTCTTATGTTTAGAATGCATACATTAGAACTTTCTATCTAGTTTGATCAATTAGATTGTGGAGAGTTCGAAATCTTCAAGTTAGGAACAAGTTCTCCATTCTTCTTGATCATCGATCAATCTTCCAAGCCAAATCTATTTAGCTTTCTAGGGGTTGTTATCATTTTGTTTATTGAGGGTTCTTCTTATTATCGTTGTGGGGTTTCACCTAGAATAAAAGAGGGAAGGGGGGGAAGGGGGAGAGGAGGTCTCATACGTGATTGAGGTAGTTCTCTTTATCATTTAGTATCAGAGCTTTGGCTTTAAACAGATTATATCCTTACTTGTTTCTTTTCCATGTCATCTTTCTTTCTTTAGTATCATCTATTTCCATATTTCTTGTGACTCTTCATCTTCTCCTTTTTCTTGCTTCATACGTTATTTGTGCTTGTTGTAAAAAAAAATAAAGCAAAAGAAAAGAAAAGAAAAGTGACTTATCATTTTCTTGTGACTTTTCATATTCTATGTCACTTGTTTTATGTGTTTAAAAAAAATCTCAAGAAAGTCTTAAAGCATTGTGATTATTTGAAATGCGTAAAAAAAAAAAAAAAAAAATCATATCTACATCCTTTTGTCATTTCTATCTTTTCATTCACACCTTTTGTTCATTCTGATATTTTTTTGTGATCTTTTACCAAATTTCTTTATCTTCATTTTTCTTTTAGCCTCCTATAACTTATTTTCTTCTTAACAAGTTCATTCCATTATGTCACACTTGTGTTTCTAAATTTGAGATTTTTGTGACTTTCCACCTTCTAGCTAAATTGATATTGTTTTTGCATGATTATTATAAGAATACTATAAGACTTGCTGAAGTTTGAGATATTTCTAGTCTTAGGAGTAATTCTATATATATATTGAGTGCAAACACAAGTGACTTTTTCATCTTCTAGAGAGTAATCACGTGAAGGAGTGCTAGTGAGGTCCATTTTTCTTTTACTTTTTTTTTTCTTTTGCAGGATGGCCAATCGAGTTGATGTTGAAGTTAACGAAGTACATTTGAGAGAGGCACAACAAGGATTATGGCGTGAATGATCCGTACTATGGAAGTATTGACAGATTGTTTGGATAGGTTGGATATTGAGCATCGGGTAAGGGAAAGAGTGCCACCTCCTCCACCACAACTGTGGTAATTCACCATAAGGATGAGCAATATAAGGGTGATTGTTCTGACACGTTGGATGATGACCAAGTTACATTACTTGGGTCACCAATAGGAGGAGAAAGACATTTTGAGCTTCTCTCTTCTACTAATATAAGCGGATGAATAGAAGAAAGGTGGGCTATCATAGATCAAGAAAGAATTCAGTTGCTTACAGGGACGGTTACACTATACGTCTTTTCATACTCGCCTTTTCTTTAACCCATGTGCTTCTCTTTAGTAAGATTTCGCATGGCTTGCTCTTCTAAATCAAAATTTGGCCTGCGGTAGTATAGATCTTGCCTAAAGACGATTCGAAACATGCATTATGATTCCAACCATGGAATTCTAACATGAACGTTCGTTGATAAGTCCAAAGAAGGATCCACGCACGGATCAGGATTTCTGACTCGTGAATATAGACTAATGCCTAAAAGTAAGCATTGGATAAATGCCCGGGTCCTGAGATTACTTACTTTCTTGTAAGAGCATCACCAACTAAATTGTTTCCTTTTTTATTTGCTTGGTTGTGTAACTTCTGTCGCCCCATTCATTGTGGTTCCTCGGCCCTGCCAGCGCGGTTGTTCGTATTTCATTTTCTTCTTCTCATTTCGTCTTCGTGCCCATCTTTTTAGGACAGGACAAAGATTTTGCGCCGAGAAGTTAAGGCTCTGATAGTCGAATTTTTTGTTCTTTCTTATCTTAAAGGGATCGTATTGACACTCTTCATCGCCTATGGGAGAAGACTGGGTAAAAGAAGCTTTTAGCCCTTGCTTGTTCAGTGCTATTTCCCAACAAATAGAACAGAGGAGAGCTTACCATTTGTTTCTATTAGAGTCGCGAGCTTGTTAACCTTTTCTCCCAGTGTATGTGAAAAAGAGTGACTAACCATTTTTTGTTAGGTCAGAAGTTGGTCCAAAGAACGAGAGTGGGCTTCCTTAAGTCCGTTGTTCCTCAGTAGCTCAGTGGTAGAGCGGTTGGCTGTTAACTGACTGTTCGTGGGTTCCAATCCTACTTGGGGAGAATTTGATGTTGATTCGGGAAAAGTGGAATCCGTGGGATAAAAGGTTTAGTTCAGGAGAAAAATGATATGTTAGTTCGGAATAAACTGGATATGCAGCTGAGGGAAATACCTGTCTCTTATACACATCTAGATGTGTTAAAAGGTTAGGTTCAGGAGAAAAATGATATGTTAGTTCGGAATAAACTGGATATGCAGCTGAGGGAACTGCTTCAAGAGCATGGAGTTCTTAGAAGAAGAGGTCGAGGGAGAGGATATCAAAACTTCCAAAGGCGTGAGAAAATTCCAATGTTTTTTGGCGAAACTGATCCAGAGAAGTACATTAAATGGGAGAAAGAGGTGGAAAATGTGTTTGCTTGTCATAATTTTAGTGATGAGCAGAAGGTTAGATTTTATGTTGCTAAATTTAAAGATTATGCTCAAACTTGGTGGGAAAGTTAATGACAGGAAGGAGAAGAAATCTTGAGGCACCAATTATTTTATGGAATGATTTCAAAGAGTCCATGAGGAAATGATTTGGGGAAATGCTTTGTTCCAAATCATTTCGAAAGGGATATGGCGCAAAGGCTTTAAGCATTGAGGCAAAGGAACAAGTCTGCGGAAGACTATTACAAAGAGATGGACACTTTGATGGATTGACTTGATCTTGATGAGGACATGGAGACTCTCATGGCACGATTTTTGAATGGCCTCAACGAGGAGATTACTGACAAGGTTTATTTGCATCTATACTTTGACATAAAGGAGATGTTGCATCTTGCCATCAAAGTGGAAAAACAATTACCAAAAGAACAAGGTACACTTCTTCTAAACCTTCTTCTTCTTTCAACTTATCATGGGAAAAGGAGAATAGAAGTGATTTTAGAAGTAGAGATAAATTTGTGAAAGAAAATTCTAAAGAAAAATAGAGATATTAAGTGTTGGAAATGTCAAGGGTTAGGGCATGTCAGTAGAGATTGTCCAAACAAAAGGACAATGATCATCCATAATGGTGAGGTAGTAATTGAGGGAGAGGGAAGTGAAGATGAGGAGGATAAGGAAGAAATAACTGAAGAAGGAGAAACTAGTGATGGAAGTTATGAAGAACCAATTGTAGGCAATGTGTTTATTACTAGAAGAGCTTTAAGTCCTCAAGTTAAAGAAGATCTAGTAGAGGAGCAAAAGGAAACATTATTTCATACTCGATGTCATGTAAATGGAAAGGCATGTTGTGTAATCATTGATGGGGGAGTTATACTAATGTTGTTAGTACATTACTTGTCAAAAGATTGAGTTTGACCACGATACCACATCCTAGACCATACAAACTTCAGTGGTTGAACAATAGTGTGGGAAGTGAGAGTCAATAGACAATGTCTTCTGTCTTTTTCTATTGGAAGATACAATGATAGTATCTTATGTGATGTTGCACCTATGCATGCTGGAGAGATTTTATTAAATATGTTTAATTAATTAAAAATCAAATTAATTTTCAATTTGAGAAATTGAATTTTGATATTTTAAAATTAATTAATCATGAATTCATTAAATTAAAATTTAGTTAGTTTTTTAAATTAATTAAAATTTGAATTTAAACAAAAATTGGAAATTAGTTTTGAATGGGATCTTCCCACATTTTCACACAATTGAGATGTTGCTCCCACATACACACACAAATCCCATTTACATATATGCAATTGAGGTGGCCTTGAGATGTCTCATTCAGTGCTTGCATGAAAAAAGTGGATAAAAGCACTCTAATTTGGCTGAGGAACGTGAGGCTTGCTGCTGGAAATAGGTTTTCTGCAGAAATCTTGTTCATCATCTAAAAACCCATTTTTCCCTTTATAAATTCACTCCAATTTGAGTTTCACCACTCAAATTCAAGGCTGAGAATAGTAGAGAAGATCTCTTGGTGGTTCACTGTTGAATTGGAGCTTGAATCACATGAAGAGCAGCTTGAAATTGGGAGAATTCATCAAAGATATGTTGCTAAGAAATCCTCTTCTTAAATTTCTGTTTAAGAATGCTTTTAGAACTCAAATTAAATGTAATTAGATTGCTTATTGATTCTGTTTGCTTTCATTGCATGCTAGTAGATCCCAACAATTGGTATCAGAGCGTGATTTAATCATTCAATCAGCGTTAAATTGAGTTTTGGTGGGTGTTTTTCATAAGCTGTATGAAAATGATGAACTGATATGGTTTCTTCTGAGTTTTGGCATTGTTTTCGCTTCAATTATGCTGTAATTCTTATAATTGTCTCTTGATTGATGAACCTTAATGTGTGATTAAGTGTCTTTAATTTGATTGGAGTCATTAGAGTTCCAATTAGGATATAATTAAAGAAAGAAGTGAAGAAGGTCAAGCGGCAGAAATTGGATTTTTCAGCCATTGCCCAATACTCGATGTTCGATGACCCATACTCGATGGTATTCGATGAGAAACTCGATGGTATTTTATGAAATACTCGATGCACAATGCCATACTTGATGGTACTTGATGCTTATACTCGATGGTATTTTATGAAATACTCGATGCACGATGCCATACTCGATGGTACTCGATGCAACTTGATGGTATTTTATGAAATACTCGGTGCACGATGCCATACTCGATGGTACTCGATGCAACTCGATGGTAGTTTGTGAAATACTCGATGCATGATGCCATACTTGATGATACTCGATGCAACTCGATGGTATTTAGTGAAATACTCGATGAGTTGGATTGGTAGCAGCACGCAGCGGAAGTGAACGGGATCGATAAACACTCTAATTCATTAATTTTGGCAGAAAAGAAAACATGTTAAACAGAGTTTAATGGGTTTTAAGAACATACCTTTGAAGAACCATTGAAATCTCTATTTCCAGCTGTAAATTCTTCTAAATCTTTGTGTAGACCACCACAAGATCTTCCCTACTATTCTTTTGCTACTCTAGATTGAGTTGTGGGATTAAAAATAAGCTGGAATCAAAGGAATTTGGAGAAAGCTCACTACAACAACCTAAATAAAGAACATCTTCTTCTTTAAGAATTTTTCCAGAAAAATTCATTCGGTTGCTTCACTTCAACTTCACTCCAATCTCTTCAATATATTGCAAACATTCATGCAATGAGATTTGCTGCATGAGATGCAACTCATGCTTGGAGTTAATGAAGGTTGAAGAAGTGGGTTTCATTGTGAGCTGCTCTTGAAGATGAAGATGAAAAACCATTTTCGTTTTTTGTGTAATTTTTATTTTCCAAAATCTATTTTGATTTTAAAATATATTTATTTCTAAAATCAAAATTTATTATTTATAACTTAATTTTCTAACAAAATTAATAAAATAATTATTTAAACATTAAATAATTATAATTAATTTAATATATCCAATATTAAATTAATTTTTACACAAATTCATCTTGATATATTTAAATCATATTTAAATATATATTCTCTAATTTCGTTTGATTCTAATTTGAACGTTTCAAATTAACTAATCACGCTACTCTTGAGCAAATCCATTTTCGAGCTAGTAGGGGGACCTCATGGACCTACAGATCATGGGCTCCAACGATCTGAGATTAATCGGCTAAACTCATTAAACCGATCTAACCCCCATTCGTTAACTATGGGTCACTCCACTAAAGCCCATAGTTGAACTTCCCTCACTGTAGATATATTATGTCAACTCGATATAACCCTAATTAGTAAGTCAACCCTTCACAGATTGTTCATAATAACAACTGGGTCAAATCTCTGTTTTACCCCCGAAATTACCTCTTGTTCCTTAAGTCCTCACTGATCCCCTAATGAACAATTGTTTTATGATCCGATCAACAAAACCGATTCTCTCTCGGGCTAACGAGAGGGCGAGGCCCCTTGTTCAAGATCCAGAATCAACACTTAAGGGAACAACCTCTCTACTATCCTTAAGCGGGTAGGAGTCAATTCCATCTTCCACCCTATGTCCCCAGCTATTTATCCAGTCTTACCTTTGAAATGGGAGTCTTATTGAGCCGACGCTATTGAGCCAACCTTCACCTATGCAAATCTAAGGGTAATCCCGAATAAACAAGAGTTCATAAATAGCTCAGGATTAAGGTCAAGTTACCTAGGTCATTGCTTTGAAATAGTCAGACTTAAACAGTAAACAACGTTATAAAATAAGAGTGACTCATTTTGTGGTTCGATCTTGTACAAACTCTTTTACACAAGGATACCCCCACTCCTCATGTCCAACATGAACGAATTAGAATCACTTCGTTTGTAGCACTTTACAGCTTCTTATTACAACTCTAGAGCAGGCGGTATCCAATAGTGTTACCAGAATAAGGTACCCAACCTTATTCATATACTATATATAGATCACTTTGACTATTTACTCGAACCCGATCCACTTTTATGTCTCCACATAAAGTTCAAGTACTCATCCAATAGTCAAGGAATTTTCAAGTTTATTGGATTTCTATTCAAGCAATAGATCTATTCAATAACACCTTTATTGAATTTTTCAGAATAGTTCCATTAGTTACATAGCACGAGTTTAAGGACATAAAACCCAACATGATGCTTGAGGGTATATTCGATGCTTGATGGCATACTCGATGCTTGATGGTACTCGATGATTTTTGCCTTGTTTAGCCCAATTTTGAGCATTGATGGTCCGGTTCGAGAGGTTCGGGTCTAGTTCAATGCGGTTCGAGTGATCCAAAAGCGTTTTGAAGCTGGTTTTTGCTAAATTTTGTAATAATTAGGCTTTTGTTTGCTTGATAATGCCAAAACTAAAACCATATTAGTCTATGTTTAATTATTTATGCTTGTGATATATGTTATAATTAAATATATTTGGTATGTGCATAAAGTATGCCATGTTGATTTAAAATCCCACCATAGGAAGCATGTTACATGTATTGAAAGTATGTTAAAAGATGTTATAATATATAGTATGCATGTATAGGGTTTCAAATGTTTTAATTGATAGAATACACAAGCATGCAACAGAAGCAAACAAAATTAATAAACACTCTAATTACATTTAATTTGAGTTCTAAAGCATGCATATTCAAGTGGGTTTGAAGTTACTTCCTTTTGTGATGAAATCTTCAAATCCAAGTTGCTCTTCACTTCAATTCAGCTCCAAATCAGTCTGTGAGCCACCAAGATGTATTCTCTACTAATCTCAGCCTTGAATTTGAGTGGTGGAACTCAAATTTAAGTGAATTTGTGGGTTTGAAAAGGATGAAGAAAATGATGTAGACACTCGTTTCCAGCATTCAACTCCGTTCATCATCCTCAACAACATGTAGGCAACATCAACAAATTCATGGCTAGTAGCTTCTTTCTCAATTTAGTGGAAATTAGTGTGTAAATTTGAATAACCATGAGGGTTACACCTCATGCTAGAGATGTTTGTGGGAAAAACCCACTAAAATGATTTTTCAAATTTCTAAATTTCCAATTAATTCTTTTAATTAATTCTAAAATTAATAAAAAAAAATGATTTAATTAATTCTTAATTAATCAAATCTAAAATTACAAAATCCAATTTCTTAAACTGAATTTAAAATTGAAAATTAATTTGATTTTTTTATTAATTTAATATCAAATATCAAATTAATCATACATTAAAATTTAAACATGAATCTTATTCATGTAATTGGTATTTAAACCAACATTTAGATATTATACACTCTCCAATTTCATTTAATTTCAACATTAAACTTTAATTATATTGAATATAATTATGCAAACCCTAATTTGAATTTGAACTAATTCAAACTAAAAAACCCTAATTTCAATTTGAAATTGTTCAAATTGAAATTCAATTTGAACAGTTCAAATTGATATGATTCTAAATTCACTCAATTTAATAATTCAAGGTGTTCATATTTTACGATAGACCTACAGATCATGAGCTCTAACAATCAGTATTTGTTAACTAGTGAGTCACATCACTATAGCTTGATAGTTGCACTCTCCTCACCGTAGATATATTTGTGTCCACATGATTTAACCATAACCAGTAAGTTGACCCTTCACAGATTGTTGGTAATAATGGTTGGGTCAATATGTTGTTTTACCTCCGATATTACGTCTTGTTGATACGTTTATTTTATGCGGTGAAATAATGAAAGGAATTGCGGTGATGGAAAATGCGTTGTGCAAAAAGTTTTCTCAGCAAAACCCAAGTATAAATCCTGCGGAGATTTTTGGAAAGTCCAGGGTTGAACTCAGGGACTAAGGAACACAATATGCAGTAATAATTAATAAGATAACTTTGCGGTAACCAATAAATCAAAGAGTTATTGGGTTGTTGTTTGCGGTATAAAATATATGCGGCGGAGTTAAGAAAAGATTGGTTATGCGAGAGATATATTGAGTGTGCGGAGGAACGGGTTGAGAAGGTCTTTAGCTAGCGTTTCCCGAGATTGTGTTCAAACTATGCGATCATGCTACACTTATGCAACAAAAAATCATTTTCCAATGCAAATGCAGTAACTCCTAATTCTAGGACGCATGCAATGAATGCGATAATGTACATAGAGCTTTTTCCTAAGTCTCTACTTCTTGCCTATGCGATGATGCAAGATGTACACAAAGACAAGGTGACCACATACAATCATAACTTATTTATAGGATGCATGCGATGCTTAATAGCAAACAATGCTTATTCTTAAGCTCTTATCTCTTGATTATGCGTTTTTAATCTGACTCTCCCGAACCTAGATTCTAACCTGACTTTTCCAAGCCTGAATTATATCCTTAAACTACCCTCCAGAGTATCTCTAATGGACGAATGACGCATACATAATACAAGATAATTACATAGAATGAAGATCCTCAGTTATGCTAACTAAGTGCTTCTCAACCCATTCGACCAATTTACACTGTTAACTCTATTATGCTCAAAAGATGTTCCTGCTTCTGTAGAAGTTGCCTCTTTCTCTGATCTTGATGCTTCCGGTACTCTTCCAAGTTGACCGGAACGATCTCTCGGTACAATCTCACTTCCCTCGCTTCCGCCTTCAAAGTAAAAGAAAACTAAGAACAAGGCTACTTCTATCTAAGGAAAAATTCTCTAACTGTTGAACTTCTTCATTGAAGGTGGCCTCTGGTATTTATAAAACTTCAGGGTGAAAGGCTTCTTCTCTCTTATGATTACATTGATGGGATGACATTAATTCTTTGTCAGAAGCGCCAAATATTTGTCACCAAAAAGTTGAGTATACTTGCTACAATAGGTCATTAACAGCTTTTCAACTTCATTCGGAATCGACCGTCATCAGCTTTCTGTCCCATCATGATTTATTACGCTTTTTCACCTAGATGCATCCACCAAGATGTGTCGGCTCTATGCGGCAACCTTCTTGAGCAGATATTCGTGAGCGCAAATGATCGCATAGCCTTGCGATAACGTAATCTCTTAATGCGCTTGTATAGCCTTGCGTTAATGCAATCTCTTGATGCGCTCGGGCGTTGATTTCTTTGGATCGCATTTTTCGCCATGCGTCAACGCATATTCTGTACAAAATTACATAAGTTAACTGTTTTAATGCGATTGACGCATGCGACTGCAATGTTGTGAACTTAATGCTTTTGGACGCAATCTTGTATATTTTTATCAATGCAAACCTTTATTGTTTAATAACTTAGTACTGTAATAACGTGCATTTCTGCTCGTTATCACACCCCCAAATTTAAACAATGGTTGCCAAGCATAAGCTAAAGATTTCCTTTAGAACATCGACCGCAGTCTTTTTTCCTAGATTTCTCAAGGATGCCTTATTCAAATCCTATACACCAAAATTTCCTTAATTCTTATCCAGGTCTCTTCGTAAAATATTTCTAAAATTTAGGGACCGCAAGTTTAACCTTAAAAAAGACTTTACTAGATTCTAGGACATCGCATGATTTATTTAAAAAAAAACTTTTCTCACTAGGGTGTTAAATGATTATTTTTTTTATCCTTGCATATTTTAGACATTATTAATTTTTTCTCTCTGAACTTGCGCTAATCCAAATACGTCACCTTCGTTTTGGCTTGCCCCCACGTGTGTCATGTGGACATCCAACTATGAACAAGGTGCTCTTTCTCAGACTAAACTCATGCCCATTTGGCAGCGGAGTTGCAGTCATTTCTTTATGCGTTGATCACGATTCCTACCTTCGTTTTGGCTTGCCCCACATATGTCATGCGAACATCCAACTACGAGTAGGTTCCGATCGCAAAGTTGTGATATTTTTTTAATATATAAATAAGCAAGGCTAAAAATGAATACCGCACCCCCAAATTTAAAATGCGGCAATGTCCTCATTGCCAAAAGATTGAAAGAATTCATGTGATATTCTTAGGAAGTTCATAAAGGGTTAGTTTGAAAGAAAGCTAGCAGACCACTAACTTCTAGAAATATTTCATGAGGTGACTGTCCTAAAATTGAGTTAACTCTAGTGTATATGAAAAAATAGAAGCATGTGTTTCATCATTGAAATCATAATTGGAAAAGAGAAATCATGCGGTGACTGACTAAATTGATCTATGTTAAATGATTGAGGTAACCAAAGAGGATGCGGTGATAAAATTTTCAAAATTAAAATGCGATGCGATAGTGCAAAATTTGGAATAAAGTCAAGGAAGATACAACCCCCAAATTTGCGCTGCCGCCCACATTATTTGTTGACGCATCCTGCTTTGCGGCGATCTACTTTCTTTAGATTGTGGTGACGAAATTAAGTAGTTGCGTCTTCGTGTAACACCTCCGCAATCGTTTACCTCGATCGTTGTAATAAAAATATTGAGAGGGTCAAATACAAAAACAAAGTTACAAAATTGTTTACTACGATCGTTCAACACGAGCGAACTTTTTTTAATATATATATATAAAGATGTAAAATGAAGACAGATAAATGATAACAATTAAAAGACAAGTGATGAGAGTTCATGAAGCATTAGTATAAAAAGGATATTTCAAAAGGAATGCGTCCCTGATGAGTTTGAGTTGCATTAGTAACGCAGGGACTGCTTATTTTAGGCTGGACTTTTTACATCCACACGGCTTTTTCTTCTTTTCTCAGTCCTCTGGGATTTTGACAGCTTTAATCCAAAGCTTTTCCTTATTGACATTCATTACAATTTCCCCTTGCACACATCAATTTGAACGTGGCCTGTCTAGAGGAATGGTCGTCCCAATATGATGGGTGCATCTTTGTCCGCTTTATAATCCAAAATGATGAATTCTGCCGGCAAGATGAATTTATCAATTGAGATTTCATCATCTTTCAACTCTCCCTCAAGATGTATCCGGAATCTGTCCACAAGTAGAAGAGTGTCCATCATGGGTGTGAGTTTGCCCATATTCAATTGTTTGAAGATTGATAGCGGAATTACGTTTATACTCGCCTCAAGATCGCATAGTGCTTGGCCACTATAGACCCCTCCAATTGAGCATGGTATCGTGAAGATTCCTGAGTCGCACATTTTTGGTGGGATCATAGCATTTTGCATTATTGCCACTATCGCAATCTTTTCTTCATTATTCTGTTTCTTTTTCAATCTTTGGAAATGGTGGTAGCTGAATTCTATCTCGTGTTCTAGAGGCTTGAAGGTGGACACAACTTCTGGGTTCATCTGCTCAGGCTCTTTTGAATTATAAGTCAACGGGTTCTCGGTTGTTACCGCATTCAAGTTGGTCGCGATGGGTTCCTCCCCTACTTCCACAGTCATTTTTTTACTTAGCAAAGAGACTGCTAAGCATTGTTCCTTTCCCGTAGCCCCAGTGTTGCGAAGGAGCTCAGTTGAGCTTGGCCAACGCTCCTTGCGGTCTATTTTTTAGTGTTCTCGCAACCTGTCCTAGCTGAATTTCGAGAATTCGGATGGGTGTTGCTTGATTCTAAAGCACTGATTCGTTCTTCTCAATGTAATGCTTCAGCAAGTTCTCTAAGGATGAAGATTGCAGTGCCTATGAACTGTTGGTTGGTGTTATGCATTGGACCGTTTGTTCACGAAAAAAATCTGTGTGGCCCTTTCTTTTTGCGCCATTGTTTGAAAGCTTTTGTTGTTGATTTTTCCATTGCGATATTGGGGTGGTTTCTCCACCCAGGGTTGTATGTATCAGAATAAGGATTATTCTTTATGAAGCAACATTGACTGCGGATTTCCTAGGCATTTCTTCCATCGGATGTGCGTTCTCTACAGATGACATAACTTGCGGTCGTTTTGAGCAATTGCTTTGACCTGCCCTTTTTTCGCTTTCGTGCTATTAATTGCGATGCCCTGTATTAAACACATCATCGCAGTCATTTGGTTCTGAAGGGATGTAATGGCCCTGTTGTTGCCGCCATTGTTTCCAATTTTAATCTTTGATCGCTTTTTCTCCAGTCCCCGTGATTTTTTTGAAATGCGATCAAGGATATTCTTGGCCTTCTCATACGTTTTATCCAGCAGACCTCCAGGTGCTATCGCATTGGCAGTGGGTCTGCGATTTAGGGGTTAATCCTTGGTAGAAAATCTCCATCTGTAGGCAATCTGGTAAGCCGTTATGTGGGCAATCTCTTACCAGGCTATTAACCTTGCCCAAGCGTCACTGAGCGATTCGTCGATATCCTGTTCAAAATTGGTTATCAATTTTCTTCTTCTGGCATTCTCTGTTGGTGGAAAATATTTCTTCATAAACTTCTCTACTACTTGCTCCAATGAAATAATCTTCTTCAGTTCGAGAGAGTACGCCCATTTTCGTGCCTATCACAACAACGAAAATGGAAACAAAGTTAGTCGAACTCTTCGATGGAGATATTAGGGAACACAAAAAGTATTGCAGATCTCTATGAAACTCCGGAGGTGGGCGTGCGGGTCTTCGCCACGCCTCCCTCTAAACTGTCCAGCAGTCCGAATCATCTGCAGCATCACTGGTTTTTATTTCGAATCGCGATCCATCAAAGGGGCGGCCTCATGATTCCTGGGAAGAAATCGTAGAGATTGGGCGACGCATAGTCCCGAATGGGCCTATTGCGGTTGTTCACCAATAAGATGGGTTTCACCATGACATTATTTTCATTTGGTGCTCCATTTTCAGGTTGTTCCGCCATATTATCTTTCTCTTGTGGTTGTTGTTGGCGGCTATCTCTCAATCTTCGTCTGCATGTTCTTTCAATCTCTGGGTTGTAATGCGTCAGAGATTGAAAGCTGCAAAGAAATTAGCAAAATTACTATTAGTACACTGTATTTTCGAAGTCCCTGGCAACGGCGCCAAAAACTTGATGCGTTTATTTGCGGTGAAATAATGAAAGGAATTGCAATGATAGAAAATGCGTTGTGCAACAAGTTTTCTCAGCAGAACCCAAGTATAAATCCTGCAGAGTTTCCTGGTAAGTCCAGGGTCGAATCAAAGACTAAGGAACACAATATGCGATAATAATTTTTAAGATGACTTTGTAGTAACCAATAAATCAAAAAGTTGTTGGGTTGTTGTTTGTGGTATAAAATGTATGTCGCGGAGTTAAGAAAAGATTGATAATGCGATGATACACTGAGTGTGTGAAGGAACGGGTTGAGAAGGTCTTTAGCTAGCGTTTCCCAAGAATGCGTTCATGCTACACTTATGTGACAACAAATCATTTTCCAATACAAATGTGGCAGCTCCTAATTCTAGGACGCATGCAATGAATGCGATAATGTCCATAGAGCTTATTCCTAAGTCTCTACTTCTTGCCTATGCGATGATGCAAGATGCACACAAAGATAAGGTGACTGCATACAAATCATAACCTATCTCTAGGATGCATGTGATGCGTTAATAGCAAACAGTGCTTATTCCTAAGCTCCTATCTCTTGATTATGCGTTTCTAATCTGACTCTCTAGAGCCTAGATTCTAACCTGACTTTTCCAAGCCTAGATTCTATCCTTAGACTACCCTCCTGAGTATCTCTAATGGACGAATAACGCATACATAATACAAGATAATCACATAGAATGAAGATCCCTAGTTATGCTAACTAAATGCTTCTCAACCCATTCGACATATTTAGCTACTCACGCGTAATGTACAGAGAGTGAACAGAGATAAAGATGTAAATTCCATTTCTATAGATAAGTTTAGAGTACAAAATGACAATGGAAGATAAGGATAGAGAGCCTGGTAGCAATTCCTTACTTTCCAAGACTTTTACACTGTTAACTCAATTCTGCTCAAAAGATGTTCCTGCTTCCGCAAGAGTTGGACCTCTCTCTGATCTTGACGCTTCCAGCACTCTTCCAAGTTCACCGGAATGATCTCTCGATACAATCTCACTTCCCTCGCTTCTGCCTTCTAAGTAAAAGAAAACTAAGAACAAGGCTACTTCTATCTAAGGGAAATTTCTCTAACTGTCGAACTCCTTCACTGAAGGTGGCCTCTGGTATTGATAGAGCTACGGGGTGAAAGGCTTATTCTCTCTTATGATTGGACTGATGGGATGACATTAATTCTCTGTCTGAAGCGCCGAATATTTGCCACCGAAAAGTTGAGTGTACTTGCTACAGTAGGTCGTTAATGACTTATCAACTTAATTTGGAACCGATCATCATCAGCTTTGTGTCCCATCGTGATTTATTATGCTTTTTCACCCAGATGCATCCACCAGGATGTGCCGGCTTTATGCGGCAACCTTCTTGAGCAGATATTCACGAGCATAAATATCGCATAGCCTTGCGTTAACGCAATCTCTTAATGCGCTCGTATAGCCTTGCGTTAACGCAATCTCTTGATGCGCTCGACCGTTGATTTCTTTGGATCACATTTTCTACCTTGCGTAAATGCATATTCTGCACAAAATTATATAAGTTGACTGTTTTAATGCGATTGACGCATGCGACCGCAATGTTATGAACTTAATGCTTTTGGACGCAATCTTGTATATTTTTATCAACTCAAACTTGCATTGTTTAATAACTTAGCACTATAATAATGTGCATTTCTGCTCGTTATCACTTGTTCCTTAAGTTCCAACTAATCCTCTAATGAACAATTAATTTATGATCCAATCACTAAACCGAATCCCTCTCGAGCCAATGAGAGGGTGGAGCCCCTTGTTGAAGACCTAGATTTAGTAGTTAAGAGAATAACCTTTCTTCTGTCCCTAAATCGGGTAGGCATGAATTTCATCTTGCACCCTATATTCCCAGCTATCTACTCGGTCTTACCCTTAAAATGGGAGGCTTATTGAGCCGGCGTTATTAAGTCAACCCTCACCTATGCAAATCTAAGGATAATTCTGAATAAATAGAAGTTCATAATTAGCTCAGGATTAGGATCGAGTTAACTAGATCATCTAAGTGAAATAGTCAGTCATAAATAGTAAGCATCGTTATAAAGTAAGAATGACTTATTTCTTGGTCCGATCTTATGCAAACTCATTGCACAGGACGCCCCCACTCCTCATGTTAATATATGAAAGAATCTGGATCACTTCGTTTGTAGTATCTTTACAACAACTTGTAACAGCTACAGAATAGGCTGCATCCAATTGTGTAACCAGAATAAGGTACCCAACTTTAATCATAGATTATAGACCATTTTGGCTATTTACTCAAACTTGATCAATCTCTATGTCTCTACATAAAGTTCAAGTATTCATATAATAACCATGAATCTTAGTTTATTGGATTAGATTTTATGAATGCAATTAATAGATTCAATACCTTTATTGAAGAAATGTTGAACAACATCTCTTATTGATAATAGAATTTGTTTAATTTTACAAACTGCGAGTTTTAGAATATAAAATCCAACATTAATATAAATGTTATATTAAATATTGAATGTCTTTGATGTATGTTATGGATGCTTAGCATGTCTAAAATTTTGAAAGTTGTTATAAAATTGGGTTAGACATTTAAAATCTATAACAAAGATAAATTGCATGCTCACGTAGATTAACCACATGTTTTAATAGTTAAAATAGGTTGACATCTTGTAAAATTTGGTTATAAACTCAACCAATATATAATCCTATCTAGGGCTGGGGTACTTAAGTTGACGGCCTACGGAACACCTCCTACTTGGGTATTATAGCCGAATAATTGTGTATTGTTAACCAATTTTATAAGCAATACGTGAGCGATGTGAGATTTTAAAACTGGTTTATCACCTAAATATCGTAGGTTAAATCCAAATATAAACGTTATATTTAGATAAACACCTCGACTTAGGTTGTTTAATTACTCGAAACAAACCTGAGTAAAAATATACCTAAACAAATATTAGGATACTTTAGTGGGAGTTTAATAGCATATATGATATGTTATCACTACAAGAAAAACCATATTTCTTGACGTTTGCAATTTTAAATAGTTGACATTTTTATGAAAAAAATGTCAAGAAATAGGCGATTTTAAAGAAAAAACGTCAAGAATTGATTTTAAAAAGCGTAGGTTGTGCATTTTTCCTGGAAAATACAGTACTTGATGTTTTAAAAATGTCAAGTTCAATTAATGGATTCTTCACGTTTTAAAAACGTCAAGAATTGTAGAATATACAGGGTAGCGTTGCAGCACTACATATTTTGACGAAAGAATGAAAAACATGGGCGCCTCACGCACACAGCGTTGCAACACTCTCAATAGCATTGCAATGCTACGAGTTTTGATGGGAAAATTGCACACTTTTCAATAGCGTTGCAACAATCTTTTTGTAGCATTGCAATGCTATCAGACAGATTTAAAAGAAATTCCAACAAATTTAGTTGATTTTATTCCAAATATACCCGAAATCTTCTTGGTTTTTCACTCCCTTTAATGCATCTTTGTTATTCCGTCAATCTTGAAGAGATTCTTCATTGAGGTAAGTAGATTTGAAGCATGAACTTTAAAGTTAGTGCTTATTCTTGATTTTCTTGGGTTTAAGTCTTGATTTTCTTGGTTTAATTAGGCTTAATCTTGATTTTTTTGTTTAGATTCGACTTAATCTTGTTTAGATTAGCTTTAATTCTTGATTTTCTTGGTTTGAGGCATGAACTTTCAAAGTTAGGGCTTGATTTTTTTTAGTTTAAGGCTTGTACTTTCAAAGTTTGGGTTTAATCTCTCATGTATATTCTTGAATCTCATAATAAACTCTTGTTTCATATTGTTCTTGAATGAGATTAAATTTTAGAGAACTTGCCAAAGTTGAGATTGCCACTTTGCCAAAGTTAGGGCTTTAGTTTTAGAGAACTTACAATAACTTGCCACTTTTCTTTACTTAAATGGTTGCCAAAGTTAGATATGTCATTGTGTCTAATTTGTTAGAGATTTATGAACTAAGTAATGCTTTGTCAAACTTGGGTTCAATTTTTAGTTATTGGAATTAATATATGTTTAGCACATTAGAGCACGTGCACACCTTGGGTTCAATTTTTTTAGGTTTGATTACACCTTGGCTTCAATTTTTTTTAGATGTGTTTGTCTTCGTTCTCTTATTTGCCTTGAGGTTCTCTGATTTGTCTTACTTTCTTGAAGTTGGAATGTTATAAAGCTAGAAATGACAAGTTGTATGTATTCGGAACTTGTTTGTTTTCCCACAACTTGTTTTTTTTAAGTTAATCATTGTTTATCAACTTTTCTTACTAGATTTACAACCATGGATAAATCATGGATGCACAAGAGTAGATTATCCAAAGATTATGAATTGGGTGTGGAAAAACTTCATAAAATTTGGATTTTCTAATACGAATAGCTCATATATTTGGGTTTCTTGTTTGAAATGTGGGAATTGTGAAAAGCATAGTAGCAAGGATATTAGAGATGATTTATATGTCAATAGGATTGTTGAAAGTTATAAAATTTGATTTGGCATGGGGAAAAGCTTCCTAACTCATCATTTTGTGGATAATCTTCTAAGTTTAACACCCATATGTATGAAGAGACTGATGTTGGAAGTTTAAAAGAAATGGTTAAAGTTGCTCACAAGGAATATTCAAGAGATCTAAATGGATTTGAGAAGTTGGTTAATGATGTTGAAAAACCATTATACGAAGGGTGCAAAAAATATACTAAGTTGTCTACATTAGTCAAATTGTATAATTTAAAAGTTAGATATGGATGTAGTGATACTAGTTTTTCAGAACTACTCAAAACCTTAAAGGAAATTTTGCCCACTAGAAATGAGCTCCCAAATTTAATGTATGAAGCAAAGAAAACTTTAGATGCACTAGGAATGGAATATGAGAAGATTCATCCATAGCCTAATGATTGTTGTTTATATAGAAAAGAATATGTAGATGCAATTGAATGTCTTGAATGTGGTGAATCAAGGTGGAAAAACAAGAAGGATACAAAATGTGGGAAAAAACAAATACCTTCAAAAGTGATATGGTACTTTTCACCAATTCCACGATTTAAAAGGCTTTTTAGAAGTATTGATTGTGCTAAAAGCTTGACTTGGCACATTGATGAAAGAATTGTTGATGGTAAGTTACGACATCCAGCAGACTCTCTGGTTGGAAGTTAGTAGTCTCTAAATGGCTAGACTTCGGTTCTGAACCTAGGAATCTTCATTTAGTATCGTCAGCCGATGGAGTAAATCCACATGGTGAAATGAGTTCTAAATATAGTTGTAGGCCTATAATGATGGTTATTTATAATATTCCACCATGGTTTTGTATGAAATGAAAGCACATGATGATATCAATGTTAATTTCAGGTCCAAAACAACCAGGGGACGATATTTGCACATACTTAGCACCATTTGGTTATAAAAAGGTAAAAGTTTTCTATCACTTTTTTGTGCTTTTTAGGCATGTTTAATCTAGGTTCTAATTTTACGGTAGGCTATGTTTGTTTTTCTTTTTTGTCTCTGTATTATTTTTTAATTGCCCAGTATAAGGGTATTTCAAAAATCTCAAATTAATAATGAGTTTTGGTTCTGTGCTTTCCACTGCGATAGGGATTTCATTCCTACAGTACAATCTTGTATGGAGGGATCACCCAAACTTCCGATGGGGAAGAGGACAGGTAGACCAGCCCAACAGCTCGAACTCTGGCACGCTATTGGAGAACATAGTTAAGAGTTTGGCGAAAACTATCAGGAAACTCTAGCAGAACAGAATGACATATCAAAAGGAGAATTTGTTGTTTCAAAATGAAACTAGAATAGGGGATGTAGCACCTGGAAAATCAGATAAGCCTACTGGCTATTGCAGTAAGTAAACTTGACAATCATAATTGTAAGCTCCCAGCTCAACCGGAGCCTTAGCTAAGAAATGTCAGTGTCGTAGAATTTATAAGCCCGTCTGATCTCCATAAGCCTTTAATTGAAGA
Source organism: Benincasa hispida (assembly GCF_009727055.1). NCBI lineage: Eukaryota > Viridiplantae > Streptophyta > Magnoliopsida > Cucurbitales > Cucurbitaceae > Benincasa > Benincasa hispida. The sequence continues at coordinate 36,234,988 of NC_052358.1, read as the reverse complement.
AGATTTTAATGAAGTGTTTGCTTTTGATTAGGAAGGATGTAGACCCCTGCAGGATAAATGAGCATGCAACGGAAGTTGATTTGATCAATTTTCACTCTAAGATGCTCAATTTAGAGGATTAAACATGCAATTAAAAAAGGAAAAACAAAGTTTCAAGAACACTTACCCTTGAAGCTCCAAATTCTCCTTCAATTCTTGATGAATTTCAACACCACTTGGTTGTAGACCACCACAAGAGGCTTCTCTACTATTCTCTAGACTGAGATTGGATGGTGGGATCCAAACTTGTGGTGAATTTGAGAAGGAATGAAGGATGGGAAGAAGATGAACAATGGATTGAATTTTGAAAAATTAACTTTTTTTTTTTTCACAAAATTCTTAACCATTGTTTTGCCAAAATCGTCTCTATTTATTAAAGAATAACATGCAATCCAATTGCATCAAAATTTCACAACACAAAATGGTTAATTAGTTGGTTAATTGTGAAGAAGACAACCAAGCTCCTAGCTTAGTTAGTGGGAAAATCCAATCTTCAAAAATCAATTTTAAAATCAAATTTTCAATGAATTTTCAAAAAATTGAATTAAAATTGAATTTTAATTTTTTTAAAAAAATAATTGATTAAATAATTAAATAAATACAATTAATTTAATTAAATATAATATTATTTTAATATAAAACAATATTATTTTTTTCCACTTGTCCCGATTTTTCTAAAAACGATATGAATCCCTATTCATATAATTAATACTTAAATCATATTTAAATATTTTAATTAACTCTATTTATCCGTTAAATTCGTAATTAAACGTCGATATATCGTATATATCTTACTTTCATTCCTTAAGCCAAGATTTGAACGGTTCAAACTCATTCACCACACTATCTAAGATTTTAGTCCATTTATGAGCTAGTGGAGGGACCTAATGGACCTACAGATCATGAGCTCCAACGATCTGAGATTAACCGGCCAAACTCTTTAACCTAGTTAACCAACATTCGTTAACTAACGGGATACTCCATTAAAGTCCGTTGCTGTATTCTCCTCACTGTAGATATATTTGTGTCCATTTGATATAACCGTTATCAATAAGTCAATCCTTCACAGGTCGTTCATAACTTCAGCTAGGTCAATTACCGATTTACCTTTGAGTTACATCTTTTCTCCTTAAGTACCACTGTCCCTCTAATGAACAATTTATTTAAGATCTAATCATTAAATCCATTCCCTCTCGGGCCAATAAGAGGATGGGGCCCCTTGTTCAAGACCCGGGAACAACACTTAAGAGAACAAGCTTTCTAATATCCCTAAGTTGGGTAGGAGTGAATTCCGTCTTGCAAATTCTATGTCCCCAGCTATCTACCCGGTCTTATCCTTGAAATGGGAGAATATTGAGCAGTGCTATTGAGCTTACTCTCACCCATGCATATCAAGGGATAATTCTGAATAAATAAGAGTTCATAGATAGCTCAAGATTCAGATCAAGTTATCTAGGTCATCGTTAAGTGAAATTAATCAGCGTTAATCGTAAACGGTGTTAATACGTAACAGTGATTATTTCAGGGTCAGTCTTACACAATCTTATTATGTAGAATACCCCCGCTCACATGTCTCTACATGTCCATGTACTATAGACTATTTAGGCTACTTACTCGAACTTTGATCCTGTTTATGTCTCCACATAAAGTTCAAGTACTCATAATAATAGCCAAGGGTTCGTAGTTTAATTGGATTTAGAATAAACAATTAATTCACTTGAATAACTTCATATGTACTAAAATTCACTTATTTACAAAAACTACGAGTTTTAGGACATGCAACCCAACAAACTCCCACTTGGACTAAAACTCCTAGTGGGTTACAACAAAGTTGAGTATAGGAAGAGAAATCTAAATACAATAAACTAGGGCATCCCATACCCACAATTTTAATTTCTCCCACTTGCCTTATTTGTTCTACTTGTAGTCCTAAACTCTTCAGGTGGCCCTAAAAAACAGTAGCCGGGAGGGCCTTTGTAAATGGATCAGCAATGTTGTGCTCAGATGCTATTTGTTTCACAATAACGTCTCCTCTTTGCACAATTTCTCTAATGAGATGGTATTTACGCTCAATATGCTTTCTGTGCTTATGGCTTCTTGGTTATTTGGAGTTCGCTACTGCCCCACTGTTATCACAATGTAAAGTGATTGGTAGATGCATGTCTGGAACAACTTCCAGATCATTAAGGAACTTTCTAAGCCATACTACTTCTTTGGCTGCCTTGCATGCAGCAACATATTCTGCTTCCATTGTGGAGTGGGCAATACAGCTCTGCTTCATACTTCTCCACACTACTGCTCCTCCGTTAAGAGTGAATACCGATCCCGAAGTAGATCTCATTGAGTCTACATTGGTTTAAAAATCGAAATCAATGTATCCGACAAGGATAAGATCCTTATTTCCATACACAAGCACATAGCTCCTCGTTCTCCTTAGATACTTGAGGATATTCTTAACGGTAGTCCAATGTGCAAACCCGGGATTGGACTGATACCTACTGATAATTCCTACTCAAAATAAATGTCTGGTCGTGTACATAGCATTGCGTACATCAGACGACCGACAACTGATGCGTAGAGAACTCGTCTCATATCTTCAACCTCTTGAGGTGTCTTAGGACATTGTTCCTTTGACAAATGTATTCCATACCTGAAAGGTAGAAAAACTCTATTGAAATCCTACATCTTAAACCTAGACAACACTTTGTCTATATAAGATGCTTGAGACATAACTAGCGTTCTATTCTTGCGGTTCCAAACTATTTGGATCCTGAGAATATACTGAGATTCTCCCATATCTTTCATCTAAAATTGAGTTGCTAGCCAATTCTTAATGTCAGTAAGGTATCTTACATTAGTTCCAATAAGTAAGATATCATCTACATATAGAACAAGAAATGCTACAGTGGAGTTGATGATCCTTTTGTATACACAAGGTTCATCAACGTTTGGTTCAAAGCCATAAGATTCAACTGCAGCATCAAATCTCATATTCCAGGATCTAGATGCCTGTTTTAATCCATAAATGGATTTATTCAGCTTGCAAACCTTTTGCTCCTGACCTTGTTCTATGAACCCTTCTGGTTGGACCATGTAGATATTCTCTTCAAGATTGCCATTTAGGAAGGCAGCCTTGACATCCATTTGCCAAATTTCATAATTATAAAAAGTGGCAATGGATAAGAGTATCCTTATTGATTTTATCATAGCAATAGGTGAAAAGGTTTCTTCATAGTCTACCCCCTCTACCTGGGTATAACCCTTTGCTACTAATCGGGCTTTATAGTTCTGTACCTTCCCCACATGGTCTCGTTTACGTTTGTAAATCCATTTACAACCGATAAGTCTTACCTCATCAGGTTGATCTACAAGTTCCCAGACTGAATTGAAGTATATAGATTCCATTTCGAGGTCCATGGCTTTAACCCACTGATCTCGATCAACATCATTCATTGCTTGTTTATAGGTCAATGGATCCTCTAAGCCATCATTAGGTATGGTGATTTTGGTTTCAGCTAAACCTATATACCGGTCAGGCTTTCTAACAACCCTCTCACTATGTTGAGGCTCTCTCAACTCTTGAGATGGACGTGACGGACTAGATTTGCTTGGTCTATGAACGACTCTTGTTGATTGGCCAGTTTGATCAGCAACTTTTGTTAATCTATCTATCTATAGCATTTTTTGAAATCTCTTCTAATACTAGTTTACTGCGTGGTTTATGATCACGTATATGGTCTTCCTCTAGGAATGTGGCATTTGTTGATACAATTACCTTTTCATATTGAGGATCATAAAATAGCCCACCTCTCGTTTCTTTAGGGTATCCTATAAATAGGCATAATTTTGAACGACGTTCCAATTTTTTAGGATTTTGTACCAACACATGTGCTGGACAACCCCAGATCCAGAAGTGACGTAAACTAGCTTTATGCCCTGTCTATAACTCATAGGGTGTTTCTGAAACACTCTTAGAAGGAACATTATTCAAAATATAAACCGCGGTCTCCACCGCGAATCCCCAAAACGAGTTAGGCAATGATGCGTAACTCATCATTGAACGAACCATGTCTAACAAGGTTCTTTTTCTCCTTTCAGATACACCATTCTACTATGGCGTACTAGGTGCAGAGAGTTGAGACTTAGTTCCATGTTCTATCATATAGTCCTGGAATTTTAAGTCCATATATTCTCCACCTCGATCAGATCGAAGTGTTTTAATAGTTTTACCTAATTGGTTCTCAACCTCGATCTTAAATTCCTTGAACTTTTCAAGGGTTTCAGATTTATGATTCATTAGGTAAATATAATCGTACCTTGAATAATCACCAATAAAGCTAATGAAATATTCATACCTTCCTCGAGCCTTTACATTCATTGGTCACAAAGGTCTGAATGCACGAGCTCTATGGGTTCTTTGGCTCGAAGACCTTTTCCAGTAAAAGATCTCTTTGTCATTTTTCCCTCGAGACAAGACTCACATGGTGGTAGAGAGTTATCTTCTAACTTGTTTAGAAGTCCATTCTTGACCAATCTCTCAATCTTATTGAGATTAATGTGACCAAGTCTTAAGTGCCAAAGATAAGTACTTTGAGAAACGTGTCGTCATTTTGTTTGAGTTTCGGCTGTTTGAAATATTTCAGTATTGTAAATAGTCTTAACTCTGGTTGGTTGTAAGTTATATAAGATGTTATTTAAGTTTGCAGAACAAATTTTACACCTCTTTTAGTAATGAACGCTTCATTAATTTTAAAAGAAACTTTGTATATATGTTCAATCAAACAAGAAATAGATATTAAATTCCTCTTGCAAGAGGGTACATACAGAACATTTTCTAAGTATATATATCTATTTCCAAAAAATAACTTTACATCTCCCACTGCCAATGCTGAGATGCATTCCCCAGATCCAACCTGAAGAGTTATCTCACCATGTCCTAGTTGTTTCCAGGAACTAGTTTCCTGAAAAGAAGAACAAACATGATTAGTGGTTCCTAAATCTAGTATCCAAGTAGAATCATTATTCTCAACTATGCATGTTTCTAGAACCAGTAAATCGAATTTACCTTGATTCTCTTTTCCACCTTCTTATCGGCAAGGTACTTTGGGCAATTTCTTTTCCAGTGCCCATCAGCATTGCAGTAGAAACATTTTCCTTTCTCTGCAATGGGCTTTTTGCCTCTTGCAGTAGTAGTGGGAGGTGTTTTCCCTTTCCCTTTTCCTTTCTTCTTCTGAATACCTTTATTCTTTGGGACAGATTTATTTCCAGAGGTAGATCCCTTTTGGAATCTCCTCTTTGAGGTAGTAGCAACATTTGCCTCTACCTCTGAACCTTTATTTTTCAATAAGGACTGGTAAATCTGTAACTCATTGAGAAGAGTGGTAAGATTATAATCTATTTTGTTCATCATGGCATTAGTTCTGAACTGGAAAAAGCTCTTCGGAAGAGACTCCATGATGAACCCTACTTGGCTCTTCTCGTTCATGACAACCCCGTTTACTTACGCAATGTTGAAGTGGACTATCATGTCCAGAACATGTTCCCTAACATTCCTTCCTTCTTTCATCCGGCAATTGTAAATATATTTGATAGCATCATGCATAGCCGAGGAGGACGGTTGTCCAAATAGGGCTTGCAGTAAGTCCATGATCACCTTAGCGTTGACCATTTTTTCATGCTTTTTGGATAGTATATCTGATATACTTGCCAAAATATAGACTTTGACTTTTTCATTAGCCTTAGTCCATCTGTCATGAGCGTCCCGAACAGTTCGGTTCGCATTCTGAGCAGGAACTAGAGGACATTCCTCCGTTAAAATCAATTGAATTCCATAGGCCGCTATCGCTATGAAAGACTATCATTCACAAGCGGAAAGTCATTCAATGCATTCATTCACCTCAGATCGTTGATAACTAGTATAGTGTTTAAATTAGATTTCCAAGTTCCATAGTTATCGCCGTTAAGTTTCTCGGAAGCTAATCGTTGAACTATAGATGTACTCATTGCTGAAAGAAATGAACAAGTTTAATTAGTGAATTTACTCTAAATTTTAATCCAATTGATTTAGCAAGTAATAATGTACCCATATTTCATTATCTATTTTGCAACGATACTTTAGTGAGTTAGAATGGCCCCTACCGAAGGGCAGTCGACCACTCCTTCATTGAATCAAGATACTTTTGACTAGATACTAGTACCAAAATAACTCTTATTCTTATAGTATTTAGTTACCCTTTCTTTGGTCAAGAACTTTACTAACACTTAGTAAGTCTTGTAAGTGTATACCCTCCATTTTCGAATCATAAATATCATAATCAAAACAAGCCCTCGAAGGAGAAACAATTGCTTGAAAATGAACCTAAGTAACTCTATCCATTTCTGGAGTTCACGGAGTTCCAAATCTTATGTTACAAACCCTCCGAAGGGATAGACGCCTATAAACGCCAAGCAGGTGCAACATAAGAATCTCACAGTGAAACCTAATAGAAGAGATCGTAGGATGTGTTGACACACACCCTTCACCCACTTACTATGAACTACTTCCCCTATTCACCTTGTTATTGACCCATGAAAACACTTNTTCCAAATCTTATGTTACAAACCCTCCGAAGGGATAGACGCCTATAAACGCCAAGCAGGTGCAACATAAGAATCTCACAGTGAAACCTAATAGAAAAGACTGTAGGACGTGTTGCCACACACCCTTCACCTACTTACTATGAACTACTTCCCCTATTCACCTTGTTATTGACCCATGAAAACACTTTTCGAAGGGTGATTGCCCAAATAACAACTCGAAGCCGAGCATGGGATCTCACGTTGTGAACTCGTAGGGACATGAGAGTTAATGATAATGTATCGTATACATTATTAATCTCCTACTGAAGTGTTGTAATTTAATTGGGTATTTACTTGGTTATATTCCGGCTAAATATATACAATCTAAGTCTAGGTGAACAATCCAAGTATAATGTTTATACTGGTTTGCATTAACCTATGATGTTTAAGTGATTTAAATCATTTTAACTCACCTTACACCGCTCTCGCATGCTCATAAAATTGGGTTAACTCAACAAACGCCAACTCTATCCCTAGGTAGGAGGTGTTCCGTAAACCCCCAACTTAAATACCTCCAGCCTTAGATAGGATTTTGTTGGGTGAGTTTTGTAAATACAATTTTACAAGATATCGACCTAATTTTAACTATTAAAAGAGGTTGATTTGAGTTGCACCGGTTTTACCCTAGGTGAGTATGCAATTATCTTTGTTATAGATTTTAAAATTCTAATTTATTTTATAACAATTATAAAATAAACAATTCAAAAAAATCATAACATATATATACATTTCATTAATTAATATAACGAATTATGTTAACACTCATGAAATTAAAATAATCATGCATAAAATACATTATAACATACATAAAATGCATGAAACATGTTTATCCTATGGTGGGGATTTAAGTCTATATGGCATACTATATGCATAAATAAATTTAAACTACTTAAACATACATTCATAATGCATAAATAAATTTAAAACACACTAAATTGGACCAATTTTGGCATTTTTAGAAAGCAAAAACCTAAATTATTACAGTCATAATTTTTTTTAAAAAAAACTGCTCGAACAAGTCCTGAACACTTCGAACCAGCTTGAACCAGCTTGAAACACCTCGAAAACAGGCTGAACCAGCCGAAATAGGGTTGAACTGGTCCAAAAAAAGGTTGAGTCGGTCAAACTTTTTCTGAACCGGTCAAAGTTTGACCCGTCAATTTCATCTTCTTCTTCCTCCCGTGAGTTCAACAAGAGGAAAAAAAAATTCTGCTTTGTTTTCCTTCTTCATGAGCACTTCCCGGTTCTCTTCGAAATTTGGCCAAATTACAATTCGATAAATCTCGGAAAAAATGTAGACTCTTCCCAACTTATTAACGAGCAAGATATCCAGATTAATTACAACAATTGACCACAAATGCAGGGTAAAAAAAATGCCAAATCCAGAAAAACCAATTTAGCTCCCATAAACATTCATCTCATGAATTAAGCCCCACCAAAGCAAATGAGTGAAATTAATTAGCTCTGATACCAATTGCTGGATAAATAAGCATGCAGCAGAAGTTGATTTGATCAATTTTCACTCTAAGATGCTCAATTTAGAGGATTAAACATGCAATTAAAAAAGGAAAAACAAAGTTTCAAGAACACTTACCCTTGAAGCTCCAAATTCTCCTTCAATTCTTGATGAATTTCAGCACCACTTGGTTGTAGACCACCACAAGAGTCTTCTCTACTATTCTCTAGGCTTAGATTGGATGGTGGGATCCAAATTTATGGTGAATTTGAGAAGGAATGAAGATTGGGAAGAAAATGAACAATGGATTGAATTTTGCAAAATTAACATTTTTTTCACAAAATTCTTAACCATTTTTATGCCAAGAATAACATGCAATCTAATTGCATCAAAATTTGACAACACAAAATGGTTAATTTGTTGGTTAATTGTGAAGAAGACAACCAAGCTCCTAGCTTAGTTAGTGGGGAAATTAGTGGGAAAATCCAATCTTCAAAAATCAATTTTAAAATTAATTTTTCAATGAATTTCCAAAAAATAAATTTTTAAAAAATAATTAATAAATAATTAAATAAATACAAAATTATTAAATTTAATTAATTTAATTAAATATAATATATTTTATTAAAAATAATATTATTTTTTTCCACTTTCCCGATTTTCTAAAAACGATATGAATCCTATTTATATAATTATATTAAATCATATTTAAATATTATAATTAACTCTATTTGTCTTAAATTCGTAATTAAATGTCGATATATCGTATATATCTTACTTTCATTCCTTAAGCCAAGATTTGAACGGTTTAAACTCATTCACCACACTATCTAAGATTTTAGTCCATTTATGAGCTAGTAGAGGGACCTAATGGACCTACAGATCATGAGCTCCAACGATCCGAGATTAACCGACCAAACTCTTTAACCTAGTTAACCAACATTCGTTAACTAACGGGATACTCCATTAAAGTCCGTAGCTGCATTCTCCTCACTGTAGATATATTTGTGTCCATTTGATATAACCGTTATCGATAAGCCAATCCTTCACAGGTCGTTCTAACTTCAGCTAGGTCAATTACTGATTTACCTTTGAGTTACATCTTTTCTCCTTAAGTACCATTGTCCCTCTAATGAACAATTGATTTTGGATCTAATCATTAAATCCATTCCCTCTCGGGCCAGTAAGAGGATAGGGCCCCTTGTTCAAGACCCGAGAACAACACTTAAGAGAACAACCTTTCTACTATCCCTAAGTTGGGTAGGAGTGAATTTCGTCTTGCAAATTCTATGTCCCCAGCTATCTACCCGGTCTTATCCCTGAAATAGGAGAATATTGAGCAGTGCTATTGAGCTTACTCTCACCCATGCAGATCAAGGGATAATTCTGAATAAACAGGAGTTCATAGATAGCTCAAGATTCAGATCAAGTTATCTAGGTCATCGTTAAGTGAAATTAATCAGTGTTAATCGTAAACGGTGTTAATACGTAACAGTGATTATTTCAGGGTCATTCTTACACAATCTTATTATGTAGAATACCCCCACTCACATGTCTCTACATATGGATGGATTTCTTTTTCTTGCAGATTTTTATGTCCTTAATGTTACTCTGCTTCCTAGAATCATGTGCTGTTAGGGAGATTTTTCCTAAAGACTGTCAAGGCCAAAATAGATGTTGGTGAAGGGTCTCTATCTATTAAATGTGATGGACAATTAAAAAAAACCTTGTTTATGAGTATGATGCTTTCACTAATCCCTTCTCTTACGACGATGTTTTATCTTTATAGGATGGTGAAGAAAATTCTTGAGAGAAGGATGATAGAGAGATGTCGATCAACTCCAAGCCAGTATGATCAGGCAGAATACGATTAAGCAACCGACCTTAAAAATTTACGCTTTCTGGAGGCAGCCAGATAGCAAAATTTATTATTTTCCTTTATTTTTCATTTTTTAAATTAACTTCTTGTTTTTTCTTTTTTATTTTGATTGGAAATTTTTGTTTGTACAGTAATCATTTGTGGTTGAATCTTAAAGCAAGCTCAACCACTTTACAGCATGCCCAAATTCAGGGGAGTCTCTTTGTTCCCCTTTAATTTGTCCTCTACCTATTATTTTTTATCTTGATATTTTGGGGACAATGTATGCTCTGAAAGTTGGGGGTGGTTTCGGTTTTCGCTTGCTTTTGTTGATGCATATCTAGCAGTCCTTGAGCATTTGAGCTCGTACTTGTGTGATTTGATTGTTTGTTTTCTTAATTGCCTTGCCCATTATTATGATAGTTGATGATACACTCATTTAGGATTTTGCTTGTTTGAGATAATGTAGCAAGAAAAAAAGAATAATTTTTCTAGCCTATTTTAAAAATCTTCATCTCATTTTTCATGCAAATTTGAGTTATTTGTCTGCCTATATCCTAGGTCTTGCATGCTAAGAATTACATTATTTAGCCAATATTTTTTTTGTCAACTCGAAAAAGGCATTGGGGATAGACATTATACTCTCTTAAACTTCAACTTAGTAATACCTGTATAGGGAATTAACCAATCAACATGCTCACTTATCTTTAAAAAAAAGAGAAAAATAAGAAAAAGAAAAAAGAAAAAAGGAAAAAGGAAAAAGGAAAGGAATACAAAGAATAATAAAGTGAGGTTTACTCCTCTTTCTTGGGATGGAAGTAGTCAGGGGTGACTATGACACCCGTAGCTTCCACAGTACGAAAACGTTCTCGAGACATGAGTAGCTTAGTCATCTTTAAAGAAATTTGGCCCGTGGTTGGATGTTATTCATGTAATCCATGTAGGCAAGGCAAAATGAAGGCAATTTTTTCAGATAAGGTTTTCTCTCTATTTTCCTAGGAAAATAAAGAGATAATAAAAAATGAGGTTAGTTTTCCTCTTAGCATGCTAATGCCACTTTGGGTTTAGAAAATTTAATTCTTGATCTTTTGAGCCAGAGTAGGAGAAAAATGAATTGAGGGCTTTATAAAACTATTTTTTGTTTGTTTAAGTTTAAATACAAGGGTTTTGCACTCACTTATGCATGAATAGATTTGAAGAAACTTCTTAAAATTTGCCTGATTTGATTGGTTGTTTTTGGATTACATTATTGATTGTGAGCATGATCTTAAAGTAGACTGTTAAAATTGGAGTAACAAGTCTAGCAATTAAGTGACCTATTTATTTCTGTGTGATTGTGTGATTTTGCCTTGTCCTATTTATTTCTGTATGATTGTGTGATTCTGTCTTGCTTAAGGATGATCAAGAATTAAGTTGAGGTGATTTGATAACTACCAAAATGAGATATCTTAATCCTCTTAATTCGACTGTGTTCTATGATTTTAAGCGTTCATTCAATGACTGTGTAGGTATCAAACACTTATTGGGTAGAATGGACCATTGAAGCAGAAATGGAACTAAAACAAACCAGAATAGAGCTTTGAAAGCATCAGGCGAGGAAAAGATGAAAAATTATAGAAGTGCCCTTGGTGCAGTGCAGCAACGCCATGCACGACTCTCAACTAAGCTGCAGCAGTAGACCTGCACAATGCCATAACACTATTATGTGCAACGTCACTGTGCATTTTCCAGAAAGGTTATGTTTAGGTTAGTGGTGCGACACTACGAACATTTTGACGCACATCAAGTGCACTCGTGCATCGACGCTGTAGCACTGTGCACAAGTGCCATAGTGCCGTTCTATTTTTATAAATACTCTTTTTTCGAATTAGGTCATTGAATCTTTCGATTTTTCAGCCTCTAGCATGATTTATCTCATCTTTTATCATTCCTAGCATTTGCTTTCTTATATTTTTGAATTTATTTACATTGGATTCATCTTGATACACCATGAGAGGCTAAGGTAAGTAATTTCTAGCTTAGGAAGGATTGAAACCCATTTGATTTTTGTTGGGAGACTTGGATTTTTTCAAGTTCTTAAATATAATGCTCGCTGAATTTACTATTCTTGAATGAAGTTTTAATTTCTATGCATTGCATGAGTTTATGAGTTTTTGGCCAATTCTCATTATCCTTTAATTGTTTGAGAGTAGATATTGCATCTAATGTATGTTAATCTCATAAAGGCAAGGGTTAAAGCATGCTTGAGTGTGGATTTTAAGTTGTTTAGGAAAATCCTGTCAGAAACATACTGCATGATTAATCAATTTCAGGAACGAATTTAGTAATTTAGGTTGTCTGGATTATTAATTGACTTAGCTAGATTACCTCTCTTAATGCTGATGCTTAATTCTTATGGTTGCTAACAAACACGATTAATTAGGCATCTAGGCTAATCAAGGAATTAATTAATACATTAGGGTATGTTGCTTGGGTCTTCTTAAATGTAAGAGCTAAGGTTAAAACGAACCAGCATTGCATAACTAGAGTTATATGATCAAGCAAACAAATAGATGAATTCCAAATTCCAAATTCCGAATTCCCTAAGCTACACCTTTAATCAAATTGAACTTTTGTTTCAATTACGCTGTTACCTTTAAGCCATTTAAATTTTTTTGCACACAATAATCTCAAAAATCCCTCATCGTGACCATCAAATTTACTAATTAACTAAGATATCTCAAGAATCCCTTTGGAGATGACTCGTTCCCACTAACCTACAAGCTTGTGAGAGTGGTTAAAAATATAATTTGTTTTGGGTCCTGGCAAGCTAGCTGCAATTTAAATTTTACAAGTTATAAATTTTTAATCAACTTAATTAAAATTTTTCAAATCCCTTATCAAATAAATTTAAATTAATTATCTTCTCAGTTATATCAATTTTGACTCAAAAGAACAAAATTAAAAGGAAACAAAACCTAGAACTTAGGAGGTTTAAACCTCTTAACAGTATGTGTAAACGTAGATTAGTTAAATCTCATAACTTCGTATTACTATTACATGGTATTTGTAAATGTATGTTAGTTAATTATCAAAACATACCTATGGAAAAAATCAATAAGATACAATATTATGTTATCAATAATCATGAAAACTTCTGGTTAAAACCTCATAACTTCACATCACAATTACATTTATATGTAAATATATATTAGTTAAATCTCATAACTTCATATTACTATTACATTGTATATGTAAATGTATATTAGTTAATGACCAAAATATGCCGGCATTGGTGGGGAAAAAGCAGTAAGATATAATATATAAATTGAATTCTTATGTATCCAGAACATACACTTCGGTTAAGATACTGATAACCAATAATGTATTTCAAATAGTTAAAAATTATATAATAACATAATAACATAATATGAGGTAAAATACGATAAGAATATAAACAAAAAATTGAAAAAGATGAAAAAAATAAACTGAATCTAATAATAATAATAATAATATATATATATATACACGCACAAATTGAAAACATCAAAAAAATTGTAAAAGAAAAAATATAAATTAATTTGATAATAATATGTATAAAATAATAAAAAAATTTAGATACAACTGAATCTATAAGAATATTCCCTATCCATCCCTGGGGGAAAATTAATCCCCATTCTTGCAAATTGAAATCGGGGATGGGGATGGGGATTCCTCATCGGGGAGAGAACCATCCTCGAAATATTGAAAAATACCATTTAAAAAATTATTAAAAAAATTATATTTATCCTTAGTAATCTCACATGTTCATTGAATATAAAAATATTTTTTTTATTAAAAGAAAGTTAATAAGTTAATTTAAAAAATAAAAAGTAAAAAAATTAAAAGAAAATGAAAAATGAAAAATAATTTAAATAAACAACCATTTTTTTCCAAATTTCTTAGAACTTTATATATCTATACATTTATATATTTTTTTTAAAAAATATCGAATATAGGGTAGGGTACTCTCCTCATCCACACCCCGTTCTCGATCAGGGACTTTATTTTAATCCCTGGTTTGACTCCTATCCTCGGTCATATCGAGGCGGGACCTGCAAGGACCTATCTTGCAGATTTTTTTACCAACCCTACACTTATTTATAACTTCATATTTATTTAAGCTTCAACAATTATATTGTATTTACAACTCCATCAACCACAAAACTTACAAACTTATAAAAGACAAATATTCGAAAATTACCCCTCATGTGATCTGATTTGTCAAAAATCTAATTAGCTCTAATTTTGACATTTTTTCAAATTAAACCTAAAATTCTGTTATATATTCCAATTTCTCAACATTTAATTTTGAAAATTAAACTTTTAATTAATTACATAATTGTTATGTTTTTTTATGATTCTCGTTATTAATGTTTGCCAATATAATATTTTTATTGGATAATATTATAAGTTGTATAAGACTAAACAATATATAAATATTAAATTTTATAAATTGAATTTAGTTATGTTGGTCTATTTAAATTGAAGAAAACCATTTAAAGATACTTTTACATCAAACGGTATTAAATGGTCAATATAGTTTTTTTTGTCGCATGCATTGTTATCATTAATATTATATTACTACATGAAAACAATAATTAATAAATTCACCTGTATGAATTAAAATCCCAACATCCCTATTAAAAAGGAAAAATTACTTCATCCAATAATTAAGGCCTCCTTTAATGACCGTTTCATTTTTTTTAAAAAATTAAATCTATAATCACTTCTTCTGTCAATAAATTCTTGATTTATTTTATCGTTTTAAAAATTTGACTTGATTTTTAGAATTTAACTAAAAATTTAACTCTTGAACTTAGAAAAAAATTTAAACTTTCTTAAAAATGAGAGGAAATAAACTTAATTTTTAAAAATCTATATGAAATTCTCATAGGAAGTTGATAGTCAGAATTTCATCACTATCATAAATATATTGCATATAAAAAGTTAAAAATTTCTAAGACAATTGCCAACAAAGAGCGTATCTCAATTGTCATATGTTTATATTATCGACCTCGAGTTTTGAGGTTCGATTTCTCCACCCCACACTGATCTAACAAACACCGGAAGTGAAATTATATAGACAGCATGTAAGATACATAAGGTGATTGGAGATTGAAAACAGTATTTTATGACATCAAATATCGGACATCTATTTTGTAATATATGCAATATAAATAAAATTATTACATGAAAAATATTATCAAATTATTAAAAAAATCCACGTATTAAAAGAAAAATATGTGTAAATGATGAAACATGGTATAAATCTTTCAAAAAAATAGTATAATGAAAAAGCCAAAAGAAAAGAAAAAAAATTATTTTAAATGATAAAAATGTTAAAAATATTTAGTAAAATATTACCGTCTATATTGAATGAAAAAAATGTTTAATGATAGACAGTGATAAACTATCGAAATTATTTGTTCATTTTCCTATATTTGAATGAAAAAAATGTAATGGCATGTGGCGGTTTGATAGCCTACTTTCGGAACACGTGGCTGCCATGGTCTGCTCGTTATAATTTACATGGAAGAAATTCAAAAATTTTAATCCAAGAAAGATCCCGATGTTCTTTAATTTTGAATTTTCCCCCTACCTTTCCAAGAAATAGCCGTTGTAAGCTTACTCATATTAAACCCCAACGATATGGAAAAAGCAAAAAGTTCTTCCCAAGATCTTACACATCAATTCCAACAATCTCACTGCTCAAACCCTAGTTCCTAAGAGAATTTGGAGGACAAAAAAATGGCTTCAAGCATTGGAATCATGGATTCGGCTTACTTCGTTGGCAGATCTGAGATCCTTTCATGGATCAACTCCACTCTCCACCTCAATCTCTCCAAAGTTGAAGAGGTTTCAATTCTATTCACTCTCAATTTGATTTTTGCTTTTTTGCATTTTGGATCTCAATTTCATAATATACCTGCAATTGACTGTTCTTACGACGAATCCTCATGTTGTTACACAGTCTTGCTCTGGTGCGGTCCAGTGCCAGTTGATGGATGCGGTTCATCCAGGGATGGTGCCGATGCATAAGGTCAATTTCGATGCGAAAAGCGAGTACGAAATGATTCAGAACTATAAGGTTCTTCAAGATGTATTCAACAAGCTCAAGATCACGAAGGTTGGATTTCTCTCTATTTTGATGCTCGTTTCTTTTTGTTGTTTGATTTAGATTTGATTTTGACCTAATATTTGTAAGATCTGTTGTTCTGAAACTGCAATTTTTATTCTTGTTTATGTTCTTAGCATATCGAGGTTAGCAAGCTTGTGAAAGGTAGACCACTTGATAACTTGGAGTTCATGCAATGGATGAAGTGGTACTGTGATTCGATCAACGGAGGAGTTCTACACAAGTAATTCCATCTACTTTCTTTCCCTTTCACGTTCAGGAAATTATGAGTGACTTGAAATTGAAGTTTCAAAATTTTTCTTAAATTAGATACATTAATTTTGTGTCCAGTGGGTCAATGAATTCCAAGGCATGTATAATTTCAAGGCCTTTCTCATGTTTTCTGAAGTTAGGAAATCTACCGGAAATAATTTAGAAAGTTTAGGTCTTGTTTGAAAATCATTTGATTTTTTGTTTATGATTTTTGAAAAATAAGTTTGTCCTCTAAATTTCTCACGACTGTTTGTACCGTTCTCATTGAAAATAGTTCAATTCTTAACCAAATTTTAAAAATAAAAACAAGTTCTTAAAAACTACTTTTTTAGCTTTTAAAACTTGGCTTAGTTTTAGAAAATATTGATAAAAAGTAGATAACAAAACAAGAAATTTAGAGGTAGAATAAGTATAAGCTTAATTTTCAAAAATTAAAACTGAAAACCAAATGATTATTAGATCAAGCCTAGGTATTAAACTGGTAATTTAACCTTAAATATTCCTGAAGTGTTTTTTAGGCTTCACTAGCATTTGAATCCAATAACAAGTTGTTTTTCTTGAAGAAATACTTTGTTAAATCACTCGGTTCCTTTTCCAGTTATAACGCTTTAGAAAGAAGAGAAGCCTGCAAGGGAGGGAAAGAAGCTAGTAAGAAATTTGCAGCCTCTCAATCATCATCCAAGAACTCAGTGGCTACATCTAGATCTCAAACCTCTCAAAATGCAAGAAGAAATGAAGTAACTGCTAATGTCAACTCAGCAAATCAATCAGGAAAAACTTCAAGGCCTTCCTCTAGTTCTGGAGCAGCAGTATATGATGAACAGGTAGACAATTCATGGATTACAATATGGAAGTGAATTCTTTCTGTTTATGATATCTGAACTGTAAATGATAAGAAATCCAATGCAGATCACAGAGTTGAAACTTTCAATTGACAGCCTTGAGAAGGAAAGAGATTTTTACTTTGCCAAATTGAGGGATATTGAGATTCTATGCCAGAGTCATGAGATACAGGACTCTAATGTAAAGTACCCTGAGATTTTAGAAAATGCCAATTCTTTCTTTCCATTTTTGCTCAACTCGAGCTGATAAACTCTGTTCTACAGGTTGTAAGAGCAATAAAGAAGATTTTGTATGCTGGGGAAGATGATGCATCAGTAGTGGTAGAAGCTCAAGCAATGGTGTCCATGGCTACCCAAAAGGAAGGTGAGACCAGAAGTCAAGGGATTTCTGCAAATCTGGAAACTCAGAAGAGAAAAAATATTCAAAATCTTGATGTTGATGCTGTGGGGATTACAACATTGTCCCCCAGGCAGAGAATTTCTGGTGTTTCTGATGTTCATTGCAGTGGTTCACCACTTTTGACTTACTGATTATGGATGGAACTCTTCAACATCCTTTGCATTCGATCCACAGCATTTTACAGTGTAAAAGCAAGTAATTCATTTACAGTACATTTTCATTTTGGGAGATGAAATCTGAAACTTTCTGTTTAAAATGATTTTAAACTGCTGCTGTAGAATGTATACTCAGATTCAGACAGATAATGAAAGAATATTTTCATGGGAAATTTAGCAGATACGAGTTTTATGTCATTGGGTGCCGAATGAGGTATATCTTGTGTATATTTTTATTCTTCATATTTCTTCTAATTCCATCTAATCACTCGATTCCTACAGAATCGACATAGAAATCCATCAAAGAACACATTTCCATCTAATTCTTTATGAGTATTCTTCTTCTTCCCTTAATCTTCATACTTGTGTTCTTGCTTGATTGTTTTCTGCTTGAAGTATTTCTTCTCTGTTGTATTTTCGAATGTGCTACAACGTGTATAAAGAAAGCAAGGTGATGAGCTTAAGGCAAGTCACGTGGGGGAGAGAAAATAATTGGTAACTCATTTCTTTTATTTATGATTCAACTATAAACAAAGGTCCGAACTCTCGACTCAATGAGACGGGGGCTCTATTAACCTGAAATCAACACGTTAGAGAATTACTAACCTACTTACTCTTTATGGGAAGGAGTAGATTCTATCTTATGAAAATATGTTCTCATCTCCCTTCTTGGTCAAGTTTTCAAAATGGTGGCCTTAGAATTAACTACTAAGTTCATTCGCTTCCATGCAAATCAAAGGACGAATCCTCACAATTAGTAGTTCACAACTCACTCAAAAATAAGATCGAGTCGTACTTTGTTAACGGATTGACAAAGAGAGGTAAAATATTTTGTGGTCTAGTCTTATACAAACTCATTACATGTGATATATATCTTAGCTACATGTTTCTACATTAACAAATTGGTTCAAACCATTTTGTGGTTTGAACCAATTTGTAACAATTACAAAGTGGATCGTAGTCATTTGTAACATCCAGTATTTATCCACTATGAACACTTTAGGTTATTTCTTGAATATGATCTAGTTAGGGATGTCTATTTACCCCACGGGCCGCCCCGAATGGGGCAGGGAATCCCCGATTAGACGGGGAATGGGGAGGGAGTGGGGATAATTTTTTCCCCATTGGCTAAATGGGGATGGGGATGGGAATTATATTCCCCGTCCAGTTCCCGGACCCGTCCCCGCCCCATCCCGCCCGATGTATAGATTATTATATCTATATTTTATAGTAATACTAATTACTTATATTTATTTATTATTATTCATCTATATAATTTTACAAAATGTGTATAAAAAGTATAGTTATTTTTTTAATTTTCATTTTCAATATTTATCGTATTTTAAATACATTCTAAATTGTTTTAACATTTAAGGCCTTTCTACCTTAAGTCATAAATGTTATATGTATTTAACATTAATAAGTTTTAACTTCGTGACCCAGTTCGTAATATTTAATTTAATCTTTAGCAGAATTAACTAAGATTACAATCTATATTTTTTTACATATAATAGTATTATTTTAATGATATTTTTATACTATTTTCTTTGAAATGAAAATTTATTGGAAAATACTCATTTAATATATATACATTTTATTTGGTGAGAATAAACAATAACTTGCTAAAATGAATATATTAAAAAAACAAACGGAAAAAAATTTTTCTCTGGGGAACACCGATCCCTGCGGATTCCCCGTTGAGGAAATTCCCGCCCCGATCTCCATGGGGAATTTCAACGGGGATGGAGAATTGAAATGTAAGGAGTCGGGGATGGGGAACGGAGAAGGCTTCCCAATCCTGATCCCACTCCTAGTGGACATCTCTAGATCTCAGTCATTAACGTTAAGTACATACTTTTACTGTGTGAGAACCCAAAGAACTTCACGATAATCTGCCTCGATTTTGTGGAGAAAGTAAAAAGATTTTTGAAGGAAGGAATTTAATTGGGGAAGAGTTCTTCAGGAATTCATATAGGAGAGTTTTCAGGGGAATGCATATCGACTGTGTGAGTGTGCAATATGCGTGTGAGTGTGTGTGGGTATGTCGTATGTGTATCGTGCGTTATGTGTCGTCGTGTGCGTTGTGTCGGTTCGTGTGCCTGCGTGTGAGTGTGAGTGTGCGTGTGCGTAGTGCGGTTGTGTGCCCGCGTTGCGTGTGTGTGTGTTTGTGTGGTGGGTCGGCCGTGAGTGGGCGTGTGCAGTGTGCTGTGCGTGTGTGGTTGTGTGTGGGCGTGGGCGTTTGTCAATGGGCGTGGACGTGGGCGTCCTGTGCGTGTGTGTAGTGTAACGTGTGTGCGTGTGTATGCGAGTATGTGTGCGCGAGTGCGTGTGCGTGTGCCTCTATGTGTGTGGGGGTGGGTGGGTGTGGGTGTGGGTGTGAGTGTGCGTGTGGGTAGAGTGTGTGTGTGCTTGTGCGTGTGGATGCGTGTGGGTGTGTGTGCGTGAGCGCGTGCGTGAGAGCGTGTGCGTGAGGCGTATGTGTGGGTATGTGTGCATGGGGGTGTGCGTGTGTGTGTGTATGTGTGCGCGCGTGCGTGGGTATGTGCGGGTGTGCGGGTGCGGCGCGTTGTGTGTACAGTTGTTTGTGTGCGCGTGTGTGTGTGTGCATACACGCTTGCATGCGTGCGTACGTGCGTGATCAACTTATCATATAATATATCTTAAACTATATTTATACCGAATATAATACATAACCTATACTTTTTATATTGTATCAAATACAATGTAATCTATAGTTTAAATTCTCTCAATCAATCATGGTATTTAATATAAATCACATCTATACTAAATTTAATTATATAAATCCAATCCATATAATTAGTATTTGAATCATATTCAAATATTTAATTCATCTCAAAATAAACTTTATACTATAATGTATCAAATACATTATATTAATTATATCATATATAATTAATTTGAACAATTCAAATTTATCAAAAATAAATTCTCAATAATCACAGTTGAGCTATAGAGGGAACCTTATAAACTTGTAGATTGAAGCTCCAATGGTATCTGAATATGCGATGTAGGGATGTGTGGATGCGATGATCATACAACTTTTCCTAATAAAGCCCAAGTATAAGCCTTCTTAGGGTTCTGATAAGTCTAGGGTCGAACACAAGGATTACTAAATAGATATGTGACGGACTCTCTGATTCTATTGTGATGGTGATAAAGAAGTAGATGGTGATTTAATTTAGATTTTCTAATCTGATGGATTTAAATGCGGAGCGATGAAAGGATGGTGTTGTGACAAGTATGCGATGAAGGGGTTGAGAAGAGATTTGGCTAGCATATTTTGTACAAGTCATGCGATCATGCTATATACAAATATTAAGCACTACATTTCTCAATGCATAATGCCACATTTCCTATTTCTAGGATGCATGCAATGTGTATGGAATGTAGCAGATAGAACTTATTTTGAAGTCTCTACTTTTGCTTATGCGATCTAATCCGACTCTCTCAAGCCTAGATTCTGTCTTTAGACTACTCTCTCAAGTACTCCAAATGATGAATGAAGCATACATAAGACAAGATGATCGCATAAAGTGCATAGCTTAAGTCATGCCAACTAAATACTTCTCAACCCATTCACAAATTTAGTTACTCATGTATGGTGTGGAGAGTCTGATCATAAATTAAAATAAAGTTTCCATTTTTACAAATAAAGTGTTGAGTACAAAATAATAAATGGAGTAAGAAGTATCAAGCCAAGTAAGCTATGTCTTGCTTCCTTTGGCTTTTTACACTACTCTTATCACTTCAACTCTTTTTCAAATTGTAGAATCTTACTCTCGCAAGGGTTGGGTGTCTCTCCTTCGTGTTGTTTTCGGCAGTCTCTCGACCTCTCCAAAAATTAATTTCTTCCCAAGAATTCCCTTCCCTCTGCTTCGCCTCCCCCTCCTCTTTAGCTTTTTACATTGGGTATTTATAGATTTCTAGGTGAAGCAGTTCTTCTCTCTAATGATTACATGGATGGGCAGCATTAATTTCCAATGGATGGGCAACATTAATTTCCATACTCTGTGCGCCATCTGAAAGTCACCAGAAGTTCAATGTATTTGCAACGGTATGGTCTTTAACAGCCGTCAACTGTATTTCAGAATTGACCGTTATCAGCTTTACGTCCCATCATGTTTTATTATGTTGTCGCCTTTATGTAAGATCTTTACGCGATCATCTTTGAGGTACTCTTGGATTGCAAACTCAAATGCTCCATCGCATTGTTCCCTTGGATCGCAATATCAGACGCGCCATTGCATTGTACCTACACAGAATAACACAATTTAACTGCTTTTATGCGATGAGCATTAGCGATCACAATTTCTTTTAGTTTGACGCACTTAATCATAATATTGCCTATTTCTACATCGCTTTCTCCCATTGTTTTAATAATTTGAGCTTTAATAACTTGTATTTCTACAAGTTATCAGGCACCACATTGTTCAAGCCTTGGAATCAACCCTTAAAGGAGCAATTTATCTACTTATCCCGACATTAGGGAAGGAGTGAATTCCATCATGTGTAGCTGTGTTCCTAGCTCCTTAATCTGAAAATTTTCCAAAATGGTAGGCTTATTAAGTTAGCGATCTAGCCACTCTCACCCATACAAATCAAAGGACCACCTTCCTAGGCAGGAGTTCACAACTCACTGCATTTTGTCACTAACGCCCTGTTCTACTTTCTAGGTGCTTAAAACCTATAAAATAGCCAAGTAAACATATAAAATCGAATAACAAAACCAAATTAAGCGGAGCCAGATAGCACATTTTGATGCTATCAAACACCGACAACTTAATTCTTAATTTTCCTCTAGTGAGGTAGAAAAAAACACACAGTCATACAAATAATATGCTCATACAAGTTGCATGGTTTGTTACTCAAGCCTTAACAGTCTTTTAGAATTTAACTTCCATTCAACAATGAAATCAATTCATAATCAGTCAATGAAGCACAATTTAAAACTGAATCTAAACTTATTCATGCAAGAGTGAGTTGAAAGCCCTTCTAATTAAGTCCTAATAGCCCGCAATGGTTTTAAATGGCTCTCAATTTGTTTTTCTCTACACTGGCTTATGCACCAACTACCAAGCACCAAACAATCAATACGGTAATATTTCAACTAGGCGCATGAAATTTAACTTTTGGGATCCCAAATTGAATTTATTTTATTAGCTTTCATGCAACACTGCACGGAACTATACGAACTCTTTTCTCGCGAGTGTCCTAACTAATCACAGCAAGGTAACTCTTTCTACTCCTAGTCATGCATAACATTACAAGTTCATTTCTTTTCCTTTCACCATATTTCTTTTCAATGCAAATATATATAAGTTGATTTTTTTCAAAGTAGACATATAAATCATTTTTCTCCTTCAATATTACATTACAACCAATCATGCAAGGCACTCTCTAATTAGTGGGACCTATCAGAGTGATTAACAAAAGTACAAGCTAAATAATATGATTCTAAGCATGCAATACCTAATGTAGGCAAACAAAGAACTTAAGCGTGCATAAGAAGTAAATAAAATAAAATAAAATAAAATAAAATAAAAGGGCTATAAATCATGATTATTCATATCAAACATCATGTCATACAAATTAAAATCACAAGGGAGTGCGTCATAGACTAGTCAACATAATGAACCATTTAACATGAGCAAACATGGATATTAGCACATAAATAAAATAGTCCGAACTCAGATGCTCAAGGGCTCCAACTAGAACGCATACATACCCCACCCCCATCTTAACATCTAGCATTGTCTCAATATAATAATGAAAAGAAAAACAAGGGACAAAATAAAAGGGAAATAGAAATCTTCCCTAGATTTTGGCACAAGGATGGGTGTGATGCCTGGCTCTTGAAAAAGTAATTCTCTTCATATTTTTCCAAAAATCTATACATCAAGAAACATAGGGGAGAATTAAACTCAACAAAAATAAAAATAAATAAAAAAGAAACCTAAACTAAGAAAGCAATAAAAATGTAAATTCTTGTTGCCTCTAGGTAGTGCAATTGTTTAAGGTCGGTATGTTTGACCTGACTCAGCTTCATCAACCATAATCGCCATAGACCACCAAGTCTCCATCTCCCACCCCCAACTTAAGAGGTTGGTCACTGTCCTAAAAAATATGAGTATTAGAACAAATAGGATTATTAGTAGTGGGAGAGTCGATCATAATTTTTTTTCAACTTTATCTTCATGCCTCAAAGTTAGGGACCCTTGATCAATATCAATAACGACCCTAGCAGCCTTTAAGAAGGGTCGACCTAATAATACTGACAATTCTGAAGGAAAAGTAGAATAAACATTCATATTAATCACATAGAAATTAGAAGAGAAAGATAGGCCATTAACCCTTAAAAGCATATCTTTAACCAAATCAACTGGCCTAACAAGAGAATGGCAAGTTAACTGCACCAAAATATCAACAAGGTCCAGAATGTAGGACTGAAAGTCAGAATATACAGGAGCATGCATTATGTTTATTGCAGACCCTAAATCTAGCATGGCATGATCAAAGTTTCTAGTGCCTGTCAGACAGGGCACAGAAAACGTACTTGGATCGTCATGCTTAACAAGAATATTACCTAACCGTATTACTTCATATTTGACCTCTTCCTTTTGTTTCTTTTCCTTATTCTTATTTACTTCCACCCAAACTTTCTTGCCCTTTGTAGTAGAGCTTTTGCCACATGAAGACTACACAGGGATATTAGCTTTTAAATTTAAAGGTGGACCAAATCTTACCCCCCCTCCCTCCTCCCATTTTCTAGAGGGCTAGCAATCTACTCCTCAATATTCTCAGCTTTCCCTTCATTTAAAACCTCAACTGATTCGTCAACAGGCACCTTAGAGCTCTTCATAGCAGGCAATAACATTACATATATTTGGCACTGATTCGGAAGGAAGCTTCGCATACTTAGTGTCCAACCTACTGATCGTATCGACCAACTGGGAGTTCTAAGTGGCCACACTCTGTGATGGACGCGTCTTTATGGTGTCGCTTCCAAAAGACTGCCGCATAAATAAGATTTATAAATCACCAAACTAACTACTTATACGAACTAGTAGTGCAAGCGTCAAATCCGAGGTCGAACCTCAGGGAAGCGCGGAAGATTAGTTCCTTGAAGCACGTTTTCAGTTAAAATGATAAATTGGGGGGTTTGGTGTGGATAAGATAAAGGAAAGTGCATAAAAGAAATAAAGTGCAAGAAAATAAAAGATAGCAATGCAATTAAAGAAACGATCTAGCTTAAGGAAGTCGAAATTGGCCAATGCAATTTTTGTTCATCAAGTTATTTAAATGCAATTTAGTTTCTTGAATATGCCTAGTCCAATTGATTGGAATCCTAATCAATAGTCCTAATTACGTAATTAATCAACATGCATAGAAAACGAATCTGCTCCATACAAATTAACTAATCGCATTAAGTTCTAGGGATAACGCTAGGATGAGTGTTCAACTTCCAACGTCTAGTCAAACATTCAACATGGTTTTTCTCTAGGTTGATAGAAGCAGTCCTTTTTGTCTAAATAACCTATTGCGTCCAATGGGATTAACCTATAAGTATTTGTCTGATATTACAAGGTAATCACAAAGCATTAGAATCACACGACAAATTATTAGACGTCAATCAATAATTAAAATCATGCAATTTAGATTAAAACCCATAAACAAGAACTAAAAGATTGCATTCCAACAAAACTCCCAAAGAACTACATTGTTCCAAATTCCCCTAAACTAGAAAATAGCTAGAACTTACCTCCTATTGAGATGAAGAAGACAAATCCCGACATCGTTCCATTAGTTACATGAGATGAGAAGAAAAAGGGAGAAAAATACAAGTAAAGAGGTAAGAAAAGGGTAATCGGCTGGAGGCCGATTGTGGGTCGATCCCTCGCCCTAAAACATGAAGGATTGTTGGTCTATATACAGCGTCGTGTCGCTGCTCTGCTCCGTAGTGCATGTCCACTTCAATTCATAGCGTTACGACACCACGTAACCCCAATTAGTTTCTAATTGCTCCAAATTAACCCCAATTAGCTGGTAATGACGAATTCTACCTCTAAGATGCTCGATGTCTACAAAATCATCAAATAAACACATTAAATATAGTAACGACCTAAAATTAAGAAAAGGAAAATAACACAATTTTGGTGCTATCAAACACCCCCAACATAATTCTTGATCGTCCTCGAGCAAGGTAAAATTACACATTAACACAAAAAATATGCTTGCTTGATCACAAGGGTCGTTACTCTAGTCTCAACAGTCTATAAGGATGAGAGTTGGAATCAAAAAATGAAATCCGATTACAATCAATCAATAAAGTACATTTAAGTATAATTCTCAACTTTTCATGCATAAGTAAGTCAAAAGCCCTACTAAATATTAAGCTTGCAAAGCTCAGAATGGTTTTATAGAGCCCTCAATTCGTTTTCCCCTTCACTGGCTTGAAGGTTCAAGAGCCAAGCTTCCTAGACTCAACTTTGTAATGACACACTTAAGGAAACCAAACTTTTATTATTATTATTATTATATATATATATATATATATATATGTATGTATATATTTTACTTTACACAATAGAGGAAACCTTATCTAGTCACATCACCTTTGTTTTGGCTTGCCCACATGGGTGTCATGTGAGTCATCCAACTAGAGCAATGTCTTTTGAAAGATTCCGAAGCTTACTCATTCCTCGGGGTACTTTAGCTCAGAGGAAAATTACGGGTGTCATAGCCGCCCCAGGTTAATCATAACTCAAGGAAGAGGAGTAATCCCCTTCAAAAATAATAAACAAACTTGCTTTTACACTACAACACACTCCGCCTTTTACAAATTTTCTTTTTACATACTCTACACTTGACTTTTACAATACAAAACAAGAGTTTGGAAAAAAAAAATCTTAGGCATGCATTACTAGGTTGAGCTTTCAGCCACTTAACACGTATCACCTAGGTCTTTCGCGGTGAAAACGAAAATATAAGCCCCCATAATACAACTCTAAGCATGCAAGTCCTAATTTCGTTAGACAATAAACTAAAGATGCATGAGAGATAAGAAATTTTTTTAAAACGGGCTAAAAATCATAATCATGCTCTTTAAACATAGTTTCATGCAAACCTAATCACAAAAAGGGTGTGTCATCAACTACTCATCATAACAAACCAAGAAAGAGAACAAGCTAGCAAATTCAAGCACTGAGCATGGCACTCAAGGACCCCATCAATTACAACATACCTTACCCCCAACTTAAAATGATACATTGTCCCCAATGTATCTCAAGTAAAGCTCAATAATAAAATAAAGATAAGGGAACAGAAAACCTCCCCTGATGATGTTTCTACACACGGGATGGTGGTAAGAAGATTGCCTTAAAGTGATTTTCTTCTTCTTTAGGACAGAGGGAAAAAACCTACAAAAAGAAAAATAAGAAGGTTAAAATAGAAAACAGTAAAGGAAAGCAATAAATTTGATCACCTGGCTCCCTCCAGGAAGGGCATATTTTTAACGTCGATTGCTCGACGCGATATGTTACCTGTCAAGATACAAAGAAATTCTCGTATTTCTCTGGTCCTTTCTTGGAGGAGTTTATATAGCCCGGTAAGGCTATAAGGCTCTTCATCTTTTAAAGAGAACCAGACAGGTCGAATTTTGTATTTTTAATTTTGTTTAAAAAAAAAGAAAAAGAAAAATCAAAAGACTCAAGGACGGACTCAACTGAAATAAAAACTCTGACTCAACTAACTTGACTGATTCGTGAGGCGAAGGTGAGCAAACTTAAAACATGAGAGGAATACCAGTATAAAGGATAGGACGAGGCTTGGGAGCCTCTGACTCTGTTACCTGGGATTCTTCCTAATTAAGCCCATACTCATACTTAACCTCACAAACTGTCAAACATGGAGTGACATCCTCATCTTCACTAGAGTAGTAGTACTCTGCAAAGAACTCGGCCTCTAAGGTATAGACGATGGACTGCTCTAATGTGCTCTCCAGTTTCTGCATGGTCTCCGTCAGCTGGGCAACATGGGTGATCAATTTTTGTCGCTTAGCTTGAAGATCCTGCTGAGGCTGAAAAGAACTATTAGAAAGTTCAGAAATTGAAAATTTCAATTTCATATCTGGGCACGAATCTCTAGGAAGCAGTTTCTGCTCCTCCCCCATGTCGACATGGACTACCTCATACCTCTGGGTCTCTGGAAAATCAAAGGAATGGTCTGACAACGACTTGTTCGGCCTCCCAACTAAAGTTGCAAGTCGAGTAACAAGGTCACTCAGACTTTGCAAATCAGTCCTTGCCTCTGCCTCGGGGAAAAAACTCTCCTGCTTGATGTGTTCGAACTCTTGCTGTCTACGGAGGTTATCCTACTCAAACTTAAAATATTTGTCAGCAAGTTCCATAACCAAAGCCTCTGAAGATATACCTGACCCTGAAGTCTTAGCAAGAGTCAACTGGTGTGGTGCTGTGAAATCTTGGCTGCCAAAGCTTTGTTGCCATCCTGAGTATCCATGGTCAAAAGACTCCCCCCACCAAGAATGGTGAGGCTCGTAGTCCCAAGGACCATAATACCCTTCCTCGGAGAATCCACATGGTGTTGGCATCCACTGCAACCTTAGGTATGCTTTCTTGGGATGCCCCTCGAGTAGGCAACTCTTGCACACCTCTACTTGCTGCGATCTCCTTCTCACCAAGCGAGCGACAAAGGAAGTCAACTCGGCAAGCTCGTAGCGAAGGCCACTTACCTCGCCATCAAAATTTGAAACTTGTCCTTTGGACGTTGAAGACTGATTCAAAAATCTTGCCATACTCAACTGACACAAAAAGAAAACAAATCAAAGCATGTTTTCATCTCCCTTCTTGGTCAAATTTCCAAAATGGTAGGCTTAGAATCAACTACTAAGTTCATTTACTTCCATGCAAATCAAAGGACGAACCCTCACAATTAGTAGCACTCAAAATTAAGATCAAGTCCTATTCAGTTAACGGATTGACAAAGAGAGGTAAAATATTTTGTGGTCTAGTCTTATACAAATTCATTACATGTGATATATATCTCAGCTACACGTCTCTACATTAACAAATTGGTTCAAACCATTTGTAACAATTACAAAGTGGATCGTAGCCATTTGTAACATCCATTATTTATCCACTATGAACACTTTAGGTTATTTCTTGAATATGATCTAGTTAGGGATGTCTATTTACCCCACGGGGACCCGCCCCGAATAGGGCAGGGAATCCCCGACGTATATATTATATAATTATATTTATATAATAATAATTACTTATTATTATTATTATTAGTAGTAGTAGTAGTAGTGGTAGTAGTATAATAGTTATAATAATTATTATTATTATTTTATCTATATACTTTTTAAAAAAATTGTGGTATAAAAAGTTAGTTATTTTTTAATTTTCATTTCAACCTTTTTCGTACTTTAATACATTTCTAAATTTTTTTAACATTTAAGGCTTTCTACCTTAAGTCATAAATGTTGTAGTATTTAAATGGAAAGTTTGACTATAATATTGTAATATTTAAATTTTAACTTTTAGAAATTATAGGATTAAATTATATTTTTTACATATAATAGTATTATTTTTATACTATTTTCTTTGAATGAAAAATTTATTGGAAATAACTCATTTAATATATATAATTTTATTTGGTTGAGAATAAACAAAATTGCTAAAAATGAATATATTAAAAAAAATAAACGGGGAAATTTTTCTCCGAGGGAACCGATCCCTATGAATTCCCCATGGGGAATCCCCGCCCTGATCTCCATGGGGAATTTCGTGGGGACAGAGAATGAAATGAGGAGACGGAGATGGGGACAGGGAAGCTTCCCCACCCATGGACATCTCTAGATCCAGTCGTATGTTAAGTACATACTTTTCAAGATTGCACTAATAACTTTAGATTGTTATCTTTGTGAATAATACAATATCGAAAATAAAATCATTAAATAATTAATAAATAACACGTTAATTACGAGGATTTAAGGCACAAATCCTTTTATTCAACTATGTCACATCAACAATAGACATTTTTGTAAATTGATGTCAAAATAGACTATACATGTAGTAACTTCTAGAGCGTATGGATCAGCATCCTAATAATGTAGTAAATCTTTAAACTGATGGAACACCTTCTTAATTTAGTGAATTTTTTTCTAAAATTAAAATGGATGGGTGTAATTTGAAAGTGTTGGACCAAATTTATGGTGATCTTAATTGAGGTGGTCACTTGGCCATTCTTGTCCATCGGCACAATTTATGGGTAAGAGAATTACAGCCACTAACTTTGACCCAAACATTTGAATCTCTTCACACTAAAATGTTTTCAGACATTGAGAGAGCATATTATTTCACATTACAAGAGAGGCCTTAGTTCCTTTGCAGAAAAAAAAGGGCAGCTCATTTTGGTAATTGCCAAGAAAATCAACATGAATATGCAGGCAAACAAGGTATGTCTCTTCCTCTTCTTCTCCTCACGAACGTTGGCTCTGGTCTCCGTATTTTTAGCTTTTTCCCTTTCTTTCTTTCATCACCATATCTTTTATTTCGGATATTTTTAGTTCAATAAAAATATATGAAACTGCATAGAGATTTGAATCTCTTCTTTTGGTAACAATATGATGACATAATTAATTTGATCTAGACTTAGGTTAGCAAAACCATTCAAAATCCTTTATCTTTGTTTGAGTTATAATGATGAAAGTATTTAACATGCATATGTTTAGTTAGGATGCTCAATAAACCTATTAAATAACTCATTCCCCTTCTATGGATGACGTAGGAAAAGAATGATATTGCAAAATTTAATTATTATGTAACTCACGAGCAAAAATGAATAAATATAACAAGTGAGATTTTTTATTATTTCTTTGGGTTAAAGTAGACACAATTTTAAGCATTTCAGGGAATTAGATGAGCGAAAAGCCAAAGAAAAAAAAAATTAGATTAAAATATTATTTGTCCCTATATTTTGATTTTACTTTATATATATACTTTCAATTAAATATGTCTAAATTATTGTCGGGCTAAATAAGTTATATATATATATATATATATATATTCTCTCGAAACTTGAAAACATATTCGCATTGGATATTATTACCATTAACAAAAATAAAATTTAACTTCAAAAAGGAAGAGAGTGACTAGTTTATTATTATTAGTCTTTCGTTAGAGTATTAAAGTAAAAAAAAAATAAAGACCATATAATTGTTATAATCGAACTTATTTTGAATATTACTCACCATTTGAAATTGATTTATCAGGAGGTAGAACTTAGAAATGCACAAGGTCAAATGGAGAAAAGAGTAGAGACAGTCGACTATCGATCATCGGCAGGACAAGGCTTAGAAAAGAGAAACGTGCAGGTAATCCATCAGTCTCATCCCCCGGCGGAAA
The DNA here is from genome assembly GCF_009727055.1 of Benincasa hispida. Taxonomy (NCBI): domain Eukaryota; kingdom Viridiplantae; phylum Streptophyta; class Magnoliopsida; order Cucurbitales; family Cucurbitaceae; genus Benincasa; species Benincasa hispida. Next base: position 36,203,766 of record NC_052358.1, on the reverse strand, counting down.
ATTTTGCAACGAGCGGCGGCGTCCTGGCCGGGGCGGCGGCAGCGGTTGCAAACACCCTTCAGTCTGCTAAGGAAGCCATCTCTCGCAATTAAAGCCATGCATCAAAACTCATCTTCAAATCAAATCAAATCTAAGAATTATTTCATTTTTTTGCAAATTTCTACTATGTAATCAAACAACAATTCTATATAGTTTGTGGCTATTGCTTACAATTTATCTGATTAGAAATGGGAAATTTTTTTTTCTCATTTAATTTTTAAAGGTAATAAATTGAGTAGAGAACTCAGTTGCTACTTCTAAAAGAGCCCTTAGGTGGTATAGGTAGATGAAATACTAACCTTATTGATTGTTCTTTTTTGCTATTTTGTTTCAAAAACTATTAAAATGTCTTATTCTGATCTCTGAATATTTTGTGAATAGTTCCTTTAAATTTATTGTAATTTTGAGTATGTGTATTAGTATTTTTATATGAGCATGATTTGAAGCCAACTTTTAAAGATAAATATTCGATAAAGTGATTTAGCGGAGAAAAATAACACAAAGGCAAGAACTAAAAATGACTAACGTTTAATAGTCTATATCTGTGTCAAGATGTTGACACTCTTTTGTATTTGTTTCTATCTCTTTTTCATCACTTGTACTCATTTTCTTTACTCTATCATTCACACCATGTATCAGACGCTTAATCTTATTATTAATTGTTATGATCATTTCCATTATCATCTCTCTGTCTATTTCCGTTCATCCAGATTCACTTTCTCCATGATGTTTTCCTAATTCCCTAGGTACTTAGTAAGAATTAAGCAAGTCAATTAATCTATGTTAAGGAAGTAATTATGTTTAGCTAAAACATGCTAGACGGCATCTTCATCTATGAGAGCAGAAGTGAAGATGCTATTCCGCCTATCGAGAGAGGGTTGGAAGAATGCATTAACTAAAGTGAGAAGTACTTCCAAAAATAGAAGCAACCTTGCGTTCATCACGTTCATCCCTGTTTCACCATAGAGATATGGGAATGCGGCCGATCACCGAGAGGTGTACGCCAAGGGAAAGCAGAACCTTAATTACATCTTTAATGCAATTAATGAACTTGCAATGTTTTTACTAGTTATTCTTTCTATTTCTGATTCGTCCCTAAAGACTTGCCATCGCATACCACGGTCCTTTGTATAAACTTCACAGTCAGTTTCAAACTCAATATCATGTATCATGTATCTTGTATCTTGTATCATAATAGTTTAGGATTTACTTTTACGCACTTTTATTTTATCAACGCAATTTATTTTTATCGCACTTTAAATTCTTGTGCAAACCAAACTCTTTATTAATTGTAAAAATCGGTCGCATGTATCACGAACGTAATGCATTAACGAAAAAAATCCCTCTGTTCGACCTCGAATTACTCTGAAAAACTTGCATTGGAATTATACTTGGTTTCAGCACAAGGAAACTTGTGACAACGTATAGCATACTACAAGCATATAGTTAACAACACATATCTAGAAGTAGTAATGTATAACACAACATCCACACTCCATTTCCATTTTTATGTCACCAAGTTTATGGCAACATGAGCTTGTTTATTCATCCATATTCATATTTGTTCACATGCTATAAGTAAAAGAGATAAAAATTATGCGTAACAAGTTTATGGCGCCGTTGTCGGGGATTGGTAACGGTTAGTGTTGAGTACGTTTGTGATATTTTGCAGGACAGGTCTCTTTGTACTGATTTTTATCGCGAAGAGTAGTCTGACGGTTTATGAGTACTAGAACTGATCCAGAACTCGAAGCTGACCCAAAGATCGAGTGTACATTTCGCGCAAGGGCATGCCAGAACCGAGCAAGGCAAAAGAGAGCCAATATGGCAGAAAACAACAATGATAATGTGGCACCCGGAGTGAATCAAGGGATGGGAAGGCCAGTGCAAGATCCCATTTTCCTTGCTGCTGACCGCAACATCCCAATGAGGAACTATGCGACGCCCAATCTATATGACTTCTTATTTGGTATTTCAAGACCGATAGTTGAGGAGAACGCAAGATTTAAGATTAAACCGATTATGCTCCAGATGATTTAGAATACAGGGCAATTTGGGGGTCTACAAGGTGAGGACCCACATGTACATCTGACCAGTTTTGTCAAGATGTGCGGTACTTCTCTATACCTGCGTTACCCCAGAAGGTATCAGACTATACCTCTTCCCTTACACCTTGAGGGATGAGGCTAAGAGGTGGGCTCATTCACTAGAGCTAAATGAGATAACTTCCTGGGATCAGTTGGTTGAACGGTTTATGAAGAAGTTCTTCCTTCCGGCAGTCAATGCAAGAAGACGGAAGGATGTGTTGAACTTTGAGCAAATGGATAATGAGACCCTTAGCACCACCTAGGTGCGATTCAGAAGATTGGTGAAGAATTGTTCGCATATCGGGATACCCGATTGCGTTCTAATGGAAACGTTCTATAATGGCCTGAATAAATCAATGCAGGCTGTTATTGATGCCTCCGCAGTAGGAGGATTTATGGATAAAACATACACTAAAGCCAAGGTCATCCTTGACCGTATCTCGCGGAATATGGATGACTGGGTTGATGACGGGTACGGAGGAAGAGCCTCTGAGAGAAGAAGAAATGAAACTGCCATTATGCCTGCGGAAACAATGACAACTTTGGCCGCCCAGATGGCCGCAGTGACCTCTATCCTCCAGTCGATGGCGCTTAATCAAGGTGCCCTCTTCCAAGGATCAGCACAACCCAATGCGTCGACACAAGTGGCCGTAATTAGTTGTGTCCAGTGTGGACGGGGCCATGCGGTGGAACTGTGCCCATCGAACCCACAACAAGTATGCGCTATCCAGAATAACCCCTACAGCAACACGTATAATCCTTGTTGGAGAAATCACCCTAACTTCGGTTCGGGAGGGAATCATAACCAAGGTGGACCAAGTAACCATCAGGATAGAAACTCCGGGAATCGAGGAAACCCTCAACCTTTTCATCAAACCAGAATCAAGGGCAATAGAGACAAACCACACAATCAACCATCATCTTTTAACACCTCTGGTAATTCATTGGAGTCCCTACTCAAGCAATACATCGAGAAAAATGATGCAGTAATGCAGTCGCAGGCGTCTTCAATTAGAAATTTGGAGATTCAAGTAAGGCAGCTGGCATCCGATCTACGTAATAGAACACCTAGAACCCTGCCAAACAATTCTGAAGCCCCTGGATCTCAAGGGAAGGAGCAATGTCCGTGAAGACATTGTGCAGGCAAGCTTGATCACCTGCGGAGGTGTGGATTGCGTTCATCATGGAAAATTGTCTTCCGGTCCATATCTCTGAGTTCTATGTTTACATGCTTTCTTAATTACTATCTTTATTGCTTCATGAATTTTGTCATTATTGCTTCATTAAACTTGCTTTCATTGATTTATGAATTTATGCTTTATTTAATTTCTCTTGCATTTATTTCCGTGCTCACTTTAATTTCCTTACTTTTCTGTATTAAATGTGTTATTCTTAAATGTTGGTGAATGATTGATTAATAAGAAGAAAATTAATGCCGCAAAGTCCTTATGACTTACGTTGATGAAAAATAAAAAAAGAAAAAATATTGAAAAAAAGAAAAAATAATAATAATAATAAAAATAATAAAACAATCAACACCCGATATGCATTGCGATGATGGGTGGCATCTTATACCAACAAGATACATTTTGCGTTCATCCAACTCAAATGCATTGCGTTGAGGGGTGTGTTGCGCTCGTATGTATTCTTTGCCCGTCCTTAGCAAAAATGCACTATGTTGAGGTAGTGTTGCATCAGTAGAAATACCGTGCGCCCGTCCTTCAGAAATGCGTTGAGTTAAGGGGTGTGTTGTGGGGATACATACGTTGTTGCCCGTTCTCTGCAAAGATGCATTTGCGTTGATGAACTCATGCGTTAATTCTTAACCTTGCATCCATCCGAATAAAACATCAAAGAAAAAAAATTCATTTTGCAAGTTGAAAAGTCCAATCGTTTCGTCTTCCAAGGAAATGATGATTTAGTAGACGAAAGGACGTCCTTCTTTGATGCTTCATAAAAGTGAGGAGTGCGGTAGCAGGCTTTTTTAGTACCTTAAGGCCTGTCACCGCAGAATTTGCGTTGGGCTCATCAAGGCCCAACCTATAAATTCCCACTTCCTCCGTTTGTGAGTCTATTTGAATCCATTTGCAATCAGAAACCATAGAGTTTTTTTGCATACCAGACTTTCTTCCTTCCTAAAACCCTAAAGAATTTCCCAGCTTTCTTACTCCGTCATCCATGGCAAACCAGTCTTCCCAACAATCTTCTTCACCCTCATCACCTTCAAAAGCCCAACTCACTATGCGAGAGGTGGCATTCCTTGTAGCAAGCCGCCGCCTCGCCGTCTAGCCACAAACCATCCCTCGAGTCGTCAGAAAACTCCGACGGAATCCCTTAACAGTCAAACCACTCCATATCAAAAGGGGGTAGAGCTCAGGAAGCACCTCACTCCCAACATTTTCCTCTGAAAGTGAAAAGAAGAGAAGAGACGATAAGGAGGTGTTGGGGAGTATACTCAGCAACATGGAGAAGGAAGGAGGACTGCCCGAAGCTAGGGTTGTGAATCAGCCACTGCCTTCGAAGGAGGAGATGGAGGAAGCGTCAAGGAGAAGTGCTCTGGCTATCTTGGATCCTAAGGAAACTGCTAATGCAGAATCCTATGAAGGACCCTCCAGAGTTGCTTTGGAGGAAGTGGTGGCGGAGGAGTAGTCGGAAGTGGCTGAGGAGAAGAAGAAGAATAAGAAGATCAAAGAGAAGAGAGCTAGAGGAGATGAGCAAGCCCATCGAATCAAGAAAGAGAAGAAGATCAAAGAGAAAGGGGCTGGAGGAGTTGAGAAAGCCAGTCCAAAGAAGAAGAAAGAAGGGAACGCAGGCGGGAGGATAGGCACCTGAAGAAGAAGGAAGAGAGGAGAAAGAGGGCAGAGAGCCCAGAACTGGACGGAGAATCTGCCTCCATAAGGGAGGACGAGAGGGATTCAGCGCAACTGAGAGAATCAGCGCAACCTGAAACATTGCAAACAGTGCGACTGATGAAAGAGAAGATGTAGAAATCACCCCCTTGATGCGGCGCCACAAGGATCAACCATCGACCCACCAATTTTGCAAGATGCGTTAGAAGAGAAAAAGAGGAGGAGAAAAGAGGAGGAAGAAAAGCAAGAGAAAATGTTGTGGGCACAACTAATCATCACATAAGGTAGTCAAAGAAGAAAATTACAAGATGAGGAGGTGCGTCGCAATAATGAGATTTTGGCAGAAGAAGAAAGGATAAGGCTCAAAGAGGAACAACGCATTTTGCTGGCCTCAGAGCAGTTTGAAAAAGAATTTGAAAAAGAAGTGAGAGAAGAGGAAGAAAAAGAAAGGAAGAAGAAGGCAGAAGAAGAAAGGAAAAAGAACGAGGAGAAGGCGAAAAGGCGCCGAGTGAACGTTCAACGCATAAGAGAGAAGAAGGGCAAAGAAATTGTTGGATGGGAGAAGGAGGAACAACGTAAGGAGAGGGAAAGGAAACAAAAGCAAGAATCCCGCCTTGCGTTGACCAAAAAGAAGGGCATAGCAGTTGTAGAAAGCAGTGAGCCCAAGTTGGCTAAGGGACGTCCATTGAAAAAGAGAGAAAACGATGATATACTGATGGAGATGGGATTCTTCCCTGCGCGAAAGCCACTACCAAACCTGATTACAAGTGTTGTCTTAGAGCATGGATGGGAGACATTTTGCTAGTGCTCTTCCATCGTCATTCCAAAGGTAGTGCGTGACTTCTACAATGGACGGCTGCATGGCACCAGGGATGTGGTGACCATGAAAGGGGAAATGGTGTCTGTCAGCGTAAAGAACATCAATGAACTATATTTCATGAAGGACAACCCAGATGCACTGGGTAATAAAATCATTGATGATCCTACTGAAGAGTAGATGGAAGATGCACTATAGACATTAATGCAACCGGGCACTAAGTGGACAGTTTTCCCAAAAGGCATCAGAACCCTGGCGTCTAAGACACTGCTTCCTGAGGAGCGACTTTGGGTATATTTGGTTAAACGGTGGCTGATCCCAACTACTCATGACAAAACAGTCTCAAGGGATCGAGTTATGGCCACATATTGCGTAGAGCGCGACATTCCAATCGATGTGGGCCAGTTGATTGCAAGACAGCTTTGAGCCTTAGTAGGGCATATAAGAGGTCAATATTTTTTCCCATGAATGGTCTAAAGCTTATGCCTATCACGGGGAGTAGGTATTGAGGAAGAACCCATTCCAGAAGTTCATGGCCTCATAAACATCAAGATTCTGAGGATACTCTTCAAAGACTCCCCACACTGCCCCAGCTCCCATTGAAGAGGCCCACCATTGATTTAAATGCGCCGCAACAACCCGAGCCAAAGAAATAGCTCATAAATGACAAACGAAAGGAGAAAGTCCAAGAATCACCAACTCATAGAAATACAAGTTATTTATACTATTTTATTTAGATATTGTGGCTAAAAGGAAGAAAAGTTTTGTCGAATGTATGAAAATTGGCTAAGAAATGCAAGAGTTATAAATCGTCGTCAATACACCCACTAACACCATTGCGATGGTAGAAAAGAATGTTTCAATTCTGTTTTGCAGGAAATCAAGTCACCGTATGCGTTCATGGCTTAAAGATAAAATGAACAACGCATCTTNAAAGATAAAATGAACAACGCATCTTCGTCACATTGCGCCCATCAATCAAGAATGAGGAAACGATCAACGCAATGACGACGCATGTGACAATTGATCAAGAGCTTAACTTCAACCGCATGCGGTAATAAAAAACAACACTGCATGCGGGCAAACGATCGAAGATGTAAAGAGCAATGCAATTGTAGAGGAATCTAACGCGTGTACAGCTGTTAGTTGTGCATTTCTGATGGGATTGATTGCGTAACAGAAGGAATATTCACTCCACCATTTTAGGAACTGCCTTAACAATAAAGTGGAGACCACAATGTAAAGAGTCAAAGCTTCATCTATAAAAAGCCTCTGCAATTCCATTGAAAGATATACTTGATACGGGAGACGTGATACTTGAATATTGGAAAACATAGAAACGTGTATATACTGAGCTGAGAGAGAGACTGGTCTGAGTTCCTGATCAGAGTAGATCTGGGATAGTCAAGAGACAAGGCCGAGAGGTGAGTCTCCGACCAAAGAATCCTTTCAATCCCCGCCGTTGAAGCTCTGTACGAAGGTCACTTCTACCAGACGAGAAAGCTTGAGAGGGAAGCTCTTCTCTTCATCCATCCCACACGCCGGCAAGTAAAACCTCCGTCCATATCTGTGTCAAGACGTTGACACTCTTCTGTATTTGTTTCTATCTCTTTTTCATCACTTGTACTCATTTTCTTTACTCTATCATTTACACCATGTATCAGACACTTAATCTTAGTATTAATTGTTATGATCATTTCCATTATCATCACTCTGTCTATTTCCGTTCATCCACGATTCACGTTCTCCATGATGTTTTCCTAATTCCCTAGGTAATTAGTAAGAATTAAGCAAGTAAATAAATCTATGTTAAGGAAATAATTATGTTTAGCTAAAGCATGCTAGACGGCATCTTCACCTGTGAAAGCAGAAGTGAAGATGTTATTCCGCCTATCGAGAGAGGGTTGGAAGAATGCGTTAACTAAAGTGAGAAGTACTTCCAAAAATAGAAGCAACCTTGCGTTCATCACGTTCATCCCTATTTCACCATAGAGATATGGGAACGCGGCCGATCAACGAGAGGTGTACGCCAAGGTAAAGGGGACCTTAATTACATCTTTAACGCAATTAATAAACTTCAAAGTCAGTTTCAAACTCAGTATCATGTATCATGTATCATGTATCTTGTATCTTGTATCATAATAGTTTAGGATTTACTTTTACGCACTTTTATTTTATCAACGCAATTTATGTTTATCACACTTTAAATTCCTGTGCAAACCAAACTCTTTATTAATTGTAAAAACTGGTCGCATGTATCACGAACGTAACGCATTAACGAAAACAATCCCTGTGTTCGACCTCAAATTACTCTGAGAAACTTGTGTTGGAATTATACTTGGTTTCAGCACAAGAAAACTTGTGACAATGCATAGCATACTACAAGCATATAGTTAACAACGCATATCTAGAAGTAGTAATGTATAACACAGCATCCACACTCCATCTCCATTTTTACGTCATCAAGTTTATGGCAACATGAGCTTGTTTTTTATTCATCCATATTCATATTTGTTCGCATGTTGTAAATTTAAAGTTGAGGAAGTCATATTGAAAATTGCTGAAACATACAATTTATTTATATTAGTAATCCATGCATTTCCCACTTTCGAAAAACCAATCAAGTTTAGCAAAATAATTTACTGTACCCTACGTGACATCTATTTTGCAATGATGTTTCAGTGAGACAGGGTAAAAGCTACTGCAGGGTGATCAGGAACTTCTTCACTGAAATGAGACCATCTCAACCATTGTACAGAACAACTATTTGTTCCTATAAATATCAATCATTGTTGTCCTATCTAGAAATTGTTAACTAGTTTAACATTTTCTAAATGTAAACCTTCATTTTAGATTCTAGAGTTCTGCCCCAATAAGCCAACCGTAGGGAAAAATTGAATGGGGCAAAAACTAAAGTAACCCTATCCATATCTGGAGTTTGAGTAAAGAGTCACGCAAATGCTATCTGTATGGAGACACAAGCAAAGGTGCCTCGAGGCCGAGCATGAAAATTTACTACAAACTAATGAGAAAGACCGTGGGATGTGTTAACATATGTCTCACTCCTACTTACTACAAAAACTCTCTCCATTTACCTTGGTATTGACCTATACAAACACCGCCCATAGAAGAACACAAGAAAAGGTGCCTCGAGGCCAAATATAGGTCTCATGGTGTGAACTATGAGGGAGAAACGTGAAAAAGAAAAATGAAGTATCATATACCCATTTTCCTCCCACTGAGTATTTTACCTAGAGTTAATTTAACGTAGAAAAATACGGGTAATTACTTTTACTAAGTGATTGTTTAAGTTTTCCCAAAAGTATAACTTACTTTGTATAGTTAAACAATTTTGATTAATGTTCATTGAACATTTTAACAAACTTTATCAACAATTGCATGCTTGTAGCAAATATATCTAATTCACCTTCTAGGTCAATTCCTAGGTAAGGGTGTTCCATTTCTATGAACTTAAATACCCAAACTTAGACAGAACTAGCCTTAGACAAAGGTCCCTTATAGATACATTTGCTACAGTTTTAATTTTTTTTATTAAAACCAATTTAATCCTATTAAATTGATTAAAAAATTTATATTAATTTCTAATCATATTAGAAATATTGTGAACTTAGGTCTATGTGAATCATATTTTAAACTATTTAAAAAATGACTTTAACCTAAGTTTACATGCAATTCTTTATTATTGATTTTAATTTCTAATTTCATTTAATTATAACAATTATAAAATAAATGAAACAAATTAAAACCATATATTGCATTTGATATCATACTTTGGAAAAATTATAACTATTATAAAGTTATTTAGTAGTTATATACTAAAGTAATGAAATTCATACAGACATTCATCCATATATTCTAACAATATACTATAACAATTATAATATAATGATGTATGATAATTTCATCAATGCATGCAAACATATATTATAATATTTATATTATATGATGCATGAGCATGCTATAAAATAAATCATGCAACTATATATAACATTTGTAATATTCATGATGCATGATTAAATGAATAACCTATGGTGGGATTTTCTGTATGGCATACATTATGATATATGTTAATAAAATGAAACCATACATCAAATGCATAATTTAAAGAACAATATATGGATCGGGATTGAACTCCTAAACAATTAATTAAATTAATACAACATTAATATTAATTTAATTAATTAAAATATTAAATATTTCAACGAGAGTGATGCTTGAACCAGACCAAAAACTTTGAACCAAACCATGAACCGCTCGAACAAAATATAATGGACGCAAACTGGCTAATCCACGAACCAAACTACTCGTAAATCGTGTCATTTTTTCTATCTCGGAGTGTTGCAATGTTGTGACCTAGTATTCCAATGCTACGAAAAAATCTTCGTTTGTCTCTACAATAGTGATATCCATCGTTTCTGCTCCGATTTCAGCGTCATTTTCTCTAGAACGTCACGAAAAACTCACGAACGACATGAACATTGAAAAATACAAACTCAATTGCAAATTAATGCCCAAAACAACAAACCCTTACAAACTAATTTGTAAATTAAAACAGTAAATTCTAAAAACCAATTTCAAATCTCATAGAGAATTAAAATTACAGAGAAACCTAGTTATGCATTCTAACAAAAACAAATAATTTTACAACATGCTTTTAGAACAAAGAAGGAAGATTAAGTTTTAGGATTATACTAACCTTTGAAGAACCAATACTTCACGCAAACCCTCCTCGATCTGGTCATGAACCCTTCTCTTGGAATCTCGAACAGAATCAAACCCCAATGAGGAAACTACTACAAAGAGCCTTCTGTATTCTCCTTAGGGGTTGAGAATTACATGAGTTGTGTGGGCACTGTTGATTTTGGGAGAAGGAGTAAGATTTTTTAAGAGAGGAATTTTATTGGGAGACTGTGTAATTTTCTTAAATAGAACAGACCAGAGTCACTCTGCATAAAGGCAAAAAGGAAGATGAAAATCCCCAAACCTTCCACCACTATACGTTTGATTAGAGAGAAAAACAGGGAGGGAAGTTATTTAATAAATCCCTCCCTTTAATTTAAATTAAAACCAAAATTTAATTTAAAAAAAAATATAATAACTAAATTACTATATAACTCTACATTATATAAAAATATAACACATAATCTATAGTTTATGTTCTATCAAATACAATATAACCTATAGTTTGTATTTCTCTCAATAATGTATGGTATATAATATAAATCACGTTTATACTAAATTTAATTATATGAATCCAATCCATATCATTAGTATTTGAAACATTTATTTCCCTCATAATAAACTTTATATAATGTATCAAATACATTATATTAGTTATATCATATGTAATTAATTTAAATTAATTATATCATATATAATTAAATCCCTCAATTAATTTGATCCATTCAAACTAATCCAAAATTAATTCTCAATAATCCCAATTGAGCTACAGAGGGGACCTTATGGACCTGTAGATTGAAGCTTCAATGGTACTTGAATAATTAATTAAACTCCTTTAATTAAAGTACTCAATATCCATTAACTGGGTCACTCCACTAAACACTGACATCTGCACTCTTCGGACTACAGATATATTTCTGTGCCTATTGGATATAACAAGTCAACAGTGCGATGACCTTTTACAAAATGTTCGTAAGTACAGTTGGACCAAAATTACCGTTTTGCCCCTATAGTACAACTAACTCCTTAAGTACCACTGATCCCTCTAATGAATAATAAGTCATAGTTCAACTATGACCAAACCCCTTTCGAGCCAAGAGAGGGTGTGACACCACATTGTTCAAGCCCCAAAATCAACCTTTAAGGGAGAAATTTATTTACTTACCTCGACATTAGGGAAGTTGTGAATTCCATCTTGTGTAGCTGTATTCCCAGCTCCCCAAGAAGAAGAATCTCCAAAATGGTAGTCTTATTGAGTCAACGATCTGGTCACTCTCACCCATACAAATCAAAGGACTGCCTTCATAGGCAGGAGTTCACAAATCACCTAGGATTTAGGTCATGTCACGTATGGTCATCTTGGTGAGATGTAAGTACTATTAACAACGTTATATAATAAGACTAATCATTTCGTGGTCCGGTCTTATACAAACCCTTTTGTATAGAATACCCCGCTCACATGTCCCTACATGAATGATCTGATTTGTAGCACTTTACAATAATTGTTAGATCTATAAAGTGGGTAGTGTCACCATGATAAGGTACCCAACCATATCCACCTACTACAGACCATTTCGGTTATCACTTGAACATGATCCACCTGTATGTTTCTACATACATGATGCCCCTTAGGCAGAACCATGTCAGAATTTCCAATTGGTTAAGAATCACATTGCTAACAAAGTAGAGGAAGCTCTCTGGCAATGAATGTAGGACTATGCTAACTTGATTGCCTTCAACGATTCTAGACCCATTCATCTCCGCCATGTTAAAATGGAGCATCATGTTAAGCACATGTTCACGAACATAGGTGCCTTCCTCCATTTTGGAGTTGAAGATGTATTTTAGAGGCACGTGCTTTAGCTGTCCAGACGGTTGTCTGAACATCCCTCGAAGGGACTCCATGATCTCACGCGCTGAAACCATGGTCTCATGCTTCTTGGCCAACATGTCACTCAGACTGGCTAAGATATAGGCTCGGGCCTTCTCGTTTGCCCGTATCCATCGCTCGTACGCCTCTCGAACATTTCAAGCGACGTTTGGAGTTGGAATAGAAGAACAGGCCTCCGTAAGGGCAAACATTAGATCCTCGATAATGAGTCTCGTCGTGATCACATGTTTCCAACTCGAATAGTTGTCGCCAGTAAGTTTTTCGGTGCTTAACAGTGCAATCGTGGTTGTAGCTAATTTTAAAACCATTGCTGAAAAACAAACAAACTTTTATAAAACTTTGCTAAACCACATTTTAACCAATTAGTTTTAGCAAAATAGTTTCCAAGTACCCTAAGTTATAAGACTTATATTTTGCAATGATGCCCTAGCGAGGCAAGAAAAACGTCATTGGTGGGGTGATCAGGTGTCCCTTCACTGGGATGAGACATTCTCAACTATTAGGCAGAACAAACTTTTGGAACTGAACCTAATAGCCACCATTTATTCGGCCAGAATTGTTAACCCTTAATAATTTCGCATAAGTGTGACCCCTCATTTTCGGCCCCAGAGTCCTGCCCTAATGTGCCCACCGTAGGGAAGAAGAAGATTAGGATAAGAGACTAAGTAACCTTATCCTCTTACAGGAGATCAAATAATGAAACGCGCAAAACTGCCATCCTATAGGGGGACACTCCCAGGGTGCCTCGAGACAATGCGCAGAAACTTTATTCAACCTAACGAGAGAGACCGTGGGATATGTTGTCGCACTTCCCGCTCCCACTTACTATGAACATTCTCTCCATCCATCTTGATATTGACCTATCCAAACACTATCCTTTAGGGGGACACTTCACACTCCGCCCCAGACTACTCTTTGAGCCTGAGAAAGGACGTGACTGCTGCAGTTATCAACCCTTTTGTTGACACTTACTGCCTAATAACTCTTGCGGAAATAACTCTGACACCAATAAACAAATTCAAAAATCAAATGATTAAGTCAAGGAGGCAAACCACAACTAATTAGGTAGACCCATTTTAATACAACGATGTAACGTTTATACAACTTCAAGACTTAACTACAAAGTTTACAACAACAACTATAAAACCCTCCGGAAGTGTAATCGTGGCTTGTGGCAGACCTTGACCTTAGCAGCACCCTGAAACTCTTCACCTTTTGCTACCTGGGAAGAAAAACATGAAATAACAGAATGAGCTTCACAAAGCTCAGTGAGTGGTAAGCAACTTCTAGAGTCTATTTCAACTTATAAATAACAAGCATATCATAAATACGAGGTTACATTCAAACCTCCGCCTTGAGTGAGTCTGGTCTCAACTCTATCTACGTACACGGTAGATAGCTAAACTGATAACTAACTAGAATGAGTATGCTATCTACCTACACACACGGTAGATAGATAATGGTCACTAAATACAACGCTTACTCTTTACGTTTCCTTTGTCTCCTATGTGCATATAGCTCCCCACGCATAGGCTCAAAAGCTAGGCCCGTCGACCCTCTGACCATCCCATACGAGGATCCTCCCACAGGCTCAGGACCTAGATCTCTTGGTCCCCAGACCATCCTGTGAGGTTTTGCTTTTGGGCTCAGGAACTAGGTCTATTGACCCACTGACCATCCCGATCACATAATCTCATTCTCATTCTAGATACTCATTCATAACATAATCATATAAAATTTACTCTAAAATATATGCTTTAAAACTTAAAGGAAATTACCATTCACCTTGGTCATTTAGGAACCTTTCTCTCTAGAAGTTCCTTGATTTTCCCGGGCTCCTCTTTTAAACCCTAAATTTCAGATTCAACTTAAAGCTCAAACTACTCATAGTTCTAGGCTTTATCTCGAGTTACTTCCTTCTACAAATATGCTCTAAAATGTCTCGGAAAGCTTACCTCAAAATCTTAGCTCATAACGTTTCGTGGTTTGGCTGGAAACAACAAAACATCAAGACTGGCCTAGCTTACCTGACAGCCGACCCTTCTGTCTTTTTCTCATTCTCCAGCCTGATTCTTTGGAGCTTCTTCTCCAGCAGCCCTACCCTGAAAACTAGACTCTCCTAGATTTCAAGTGGCTTTGGGATCACTCCAAATGCACGAGTATTCTGGGAGAACTCCTCGTTCCAAGATGATGCTGTTTCCAGATTTCACTGTCTAATTGTGTTTCCTCTGGAAGCTTTATGATCAACGCAAGGATTTACTATCAACACAAAGTTTACTCAGCTTTCCCACTCTTCTTAATATCTTTTGAATTGTGGTCTGAAAAGAAGTCCTTGATCCTATTTATAGGCGTCCAAAAACTCTCCAAGTTCGACACCTCCTACTTGGCCGCATGTCCAAGTGTCTCTTCCCCACACTATCAACGCAATCTTGCATCAGCGCAACCCAAGGTGTCTTGCTCCCCTTTTACCAATGCATATCCCTCAATTTTGCATGGCTTCTTATGTATCCACCTCATTTGCTTAAGGCTTAAGATTTCTTCCCAACAAGCCACATGTCCGAATGACGTTCTTGAATGCGTCCATCTTCCATATGCGTTCATCCAATTTCATATGCATTCAACTAGGATAATGATCAACACTCCTTCAATGCATACTACTAGCTTGTCCTATGCGCCTACATTCCCTTGGATATCCAACGCATAGCACATCACCAACGCATAAGACATCACCAACACATAGTATATCACCAACGCATAGTATATCATCAACGCATAGTATATCACCAACGCATAGCAACCCTTGGATCAACTTGGTTCTCAACTCAACACCATCGCATCTCCTACAACGCAACCCAACTCATTTACTTTGTCATCGCAAGCCTTAACAACGCAAGGGAAAACCACCATGCGTCCACCCTAGCTCATTCCATCGCATGGCTTATGCTTTAGAAAGGCGTCGCATGCAACATATCCATCGTGAATGCCATCGCATACTACCAACGCACTCCCTCGATCGCATACGCGCACACCATCGGCCCTGTCTCTTATACACATCTAGATGTGTATAAGAGACAGGTCGCATGTCATCAACGCATAGCACGCACATGTCATCAATGCATGCCTTCGGCCGCAAACCGTCGGCCGCATACTCTCGCGTCCAACACATCTATCGCTACCCTCGCATCATCACATGCCCTTGCATCGCATGCCCTCACATCACCGTAAATTACCAACGCATCTCCTTCAGTTGCATGCCTTCGGCCGCATGGACGCATTCCATCATGTCTAACGCATCCAACGTAGTCGCCGCACCACATGCATTGATCTGACCTCAACAAGTAGTGGCTTCCGCATGCATTATTCTTGGCCCTACTTCAACCTCCCTTCATGCGCAAGTAACCTCTCAAAACTTTATGGCCAACGCATGGCATTACATCAATGCATAGTCCAACACTTAGTTATTTCCACCGCATGGTTATACTTAGCCAAATCTTCACTAGTTATGGTTATTTCCAAAGTATTTAGATTCTTTTTATCACTCTGAAATCTTCCTACTCTTGTCTTAGGATTTAACTCCTTTTTAGTTCATTCCTTTTATTTTCTGCTATAAAAGGGAAAATGGACTCCGGGTTTCACAGACACTCCCAGGGTGCCACGAGGCAGAGGGTAAATCTCACGGTGTGGACAATAAGGGAGAAATGCAACAAATTTAAATAAAGCATCAAATGCCCCAAATATCTCCCACTGAATGTTCTACCTAGCGGTTCATTAACCTAGACAATCACGCTACTGATTTTAGTCTAAGTGATTTATTAAGTCCGCTAAAAAACAACTTTTGTCTTTGAAATAAAACAAGTTCAAGTAGTCACATTTAAACTCTTTAATGGACTGTCCTTAACTTACATGCATGCATCAAATCTATCTAATTCACCTTCCAGGTAGGTTTCCAGGTAGGGTGTTATGTTTCCATCACCTTAAATACCCCAGCCTAGACAAAATCTGCATTAGACAAAAGGTCCCTTATAGATAGATTTGCTACACTTTAACCTTTTATTAGTCAATTTAATCCTATTAAACTGATTAATAGATTAAAGCCTAAGGTTGCTAATCATATTAGAACCGTGATCTTAGATCTATCTCATCCAAGTTTTAAACATTTTTAAAACCATGAATTAAACCTATGTTGGCATGCATGTCTTTCTTATTGATTTTAGTTCTAATTTCTTTTTATAACCTTTATAAAAGAAACTACTAAACATACATTGCCACATAACTATGAATTTATAACGCTTATAAATTTAACCTATGTGTCATGCTTCATGCAATGTCCGGTCATTACTATAGATAACTTTTATATACAAGTAACAACCAAGCACATATGCTTTCCATACACCCTTATACTATAACAATTATAATATAAAGATGATGCATGTCAATGCTTTATGTATGCATAAATATAACTCTTATATTATATGATGCATGAGCATGCTCTTATGTAATTTAAATCATGCTTTTCTAAATCATAACACTTATAATAAAGAGATGATGCATGACCAATGCATAACCTAAGATGGGATTTTTCTATATGGCATACCATATGACATATAAATAAAACATACATCTCAAATAAAGTAACACAGATTAATGGACCGGGATGAACCACCTCTAAAACCAGAATGAAAAAATTCTATCTATTACATTTTTCCATTGAGCAAACCGATTCACAGGCGAACCAGGTCTTGAACCATCGGGCGAAGCTTGCATCGTTTAGTAAATGCCTCCAGGTAAACAATCTTAGCACACTAGATGATAACACACGGATGCTAAACAATCGCTTAGACGACAACGAAGCAGTGAAGCCCGATTGTCTAGACGATCGCTTAACACATGATAGGTAAACGATTTACTATGTGATTTACTCCATGATCGTATAGTCAGTAACTAAGCGATGAAGCTTCTTGAGCTATACAATCATCTAGTGCGCACGCGTTAAACAGCCCCCGAGTATCCGATACTCAGCGATCGTCTACCCCATTGTCTACACGACCCGACTAACACTTGGTCGTCTTCATCCTCGAAGAAAAACAATCATTGCTACGAAGCTTCTTCACAAATGACTCAAAACTTAAACTACTTTGAAATTACAGACTCGTTAACAGTTAATAATGCCCAAAAACATAGGGGTCTTTACAATTAACTCGAAATGTAAAAGAATTTAACAAACTGAAGCTTCATCTGAGAAACTCCATTAACCCACACATCCACAAATGAATTAACACTTAAAACAGAGAGTGGACATGCTTTTACCCACCGAGAATGTAAATGCAATTCTTTGCATCAATGAATTTGGAATATCATAAACCCGACTCTGATACCAATTGAAGGGACTCTTATACAAGAGTACCTCTGAGAGGAAGCAGATCTTTCCAAATACATTGTGATAGAATTACCACATTTACATTCACACAAACAGATATGAATCAAACTACTAAATTACCAGCATGCTTAGAAATAAATAAACAAGAGAACGAGTAAACTTACCAGTTGAAGACTCTCTTCACTTGAAATCTCGCTCTCTCCACGAACGGAAGCTTTCGCTCTCGCTGGAACATCAGACTGTCATTCAGCAACACCCTGGTCGCTGTCTCTTATACACATCTAGATGTGTATAAGAGACAGCTCTCCATGAACGGAAGCTTTCGCTCTCGCTGGAACGTCAGGCTATCGTTTAACAACACCTGATTGTCTACCACGAACGAACTCCGCACGAACAGACGAAGATGGGGATGACACCACCACTTGGAACCCTTAGTATTCTCGGAGTGAGAATCAAAAGAGTGGGCTCTGTTTGGATTTGGTAGAGGGGAGGAGGAAAAGAGATTGTATACAACGACCAAACAAGTGGGAAAGGTAGCATCTATCGTATAGACAAGGTGCTTGATCGTTTAGGTGAGGTACACGATCGTGTAGGAAAAGGTAAGCGATCGTTTATATGATCGTTTAGTAAAGCTCGGGCGCTAAGCGATCGTTTAGGTAAAAGTAGGCGATCGTTTAGTAGAAGGGCGCGCACGTGAAGCAATCGTCTAGTAAAAGTGAGCTATCGTATAGGCTCTCAGTTCAGTAAGCGATGGGCAGTAAATACAGTGAACAATTAACCATGTTCTTTGCCAAAATGAAAACAATTTTCATTTTATTCTTTATTATGAAAACCAAATGGAACTTCCCATTAACGCATGGTTACGGAGAAAACGACGACCAATTATCCCATAACTATCCAATTAATAAAATAATAAATATAATCATATTATATTCATTAACTTATAGTTTAATATTATATATTAACCATAGTATTTTCTCCTTCACTAGATATAAATCATATTTATATCCAATTTTCTCCAATTAATGTATCTCATACATAAAGTCAATCATATCATATATAATTAACCAGTTCAATTATATCATATATAATCGAACTCCCTCTTGTTAATTTGAACATTTCAAACTGACACAAAAACTGATTCTCAACTTGAATCCAAGCTACCAAGGGGACCTTATGAACCTATGGCTCGGAGCTCTAACGGTATGTGAATAGATGACTAAGCTCTTTAGCCACGAGATCCACCATCCGTTAACTGCCAGACATTCCATTAAAGACCGATAGCTGAACTCTTCCTACACAGATATATTTCTGTGTCCATCGAATATAACCAATCATCAGTACGATAACCCTTCACAGATGCTCGTAAGTACAACTGAGCCAATTTACAGTTTTGCCCCTATAGTTACATCTTACTCCTTAAGTACTACTGATCCCTTTAATGAACAATACAACATAGTCCTATTATGTGTGAACACCTTTCGAGCCATGAGAAGGTGTGTGGCGCCATATCGTTCAAGCCCCAGGATCAGCCTTTAAGGGAGCAATCTATCTACTTACCTCTGCTTTGGGGAAGGAGTGAATTCCATCTTGTGTAGCTGAGTTCCCAGCTCCCAAATCAGACGAATCCCTAAAGTGATAGGTTTGAGCCGACGACCTGGCCACTCGCACCCATACAAATCAAATGACCGTTCTCAAAAGTAGGAGTTCCTAACTTCACTCAGGATTGAGTTCATGTTATCTATGGTCATCCTAGTGAAGTGAAGTCTCTTTCATGAACGACGTTATATAACGAGACGTTAACACTTCTTGTTCAGGTCTTATACAAACTTTTTGTATAAGACGCCCCCGCTGACATGTCCCCACACGAATGATGAGGATCAGACCATCTGTAGCAAGTCACAACACTTATAACTATTCTACAAAATGGGCCGCATCCATAGCGTTACCAGGATAAGGTTTCCCTCCTATATCCATATACTACAGACCATTTTGGTTATCACTTAAGACATGATCCATTTGTATGTCACCACATACATGCTTAAGTTACATAATGACAACCAGGGATTTTAGTTTATTGGTTTGTGGTAAAGCAAATAAAACATCTAATGTGCAAAGTCAAGTAGTGAAGTAAAAATCATATATTATACATCACAAGCGTTCGTACAAACTTTGTTTACAAACTACATGACACAAGATTTTAGGACATCATTCCCAAATGTCGAATAAAATTCCTTAGATTTTATTATATATATAAATTGTTTGTACATTACAATTACAAACTACAGGACTCACGAGATTTAGGACATCAACTCAATAAACTCAATCGTTCATACTATGCCTGAAGGGCTTGTTTGAGCCCATATAAGGCTTTTATTAGATGACAAATCAGGGGTTGGGTACCAGTAACCTCAAACTTAGAAGATTGCTCCATAGAAACATTCTCTTGAAGAAAACCATTAAGAAAAGCATTATTAACATCAAGTTGGCGAATTGGCCAACCTTTCATAACAACAATAGTCAACAAAATACGAATTGTATCAGGTTTCACAATAAGACTAAAAGTCTCATTATAATCAATGTTAGGTGTTTGATGAAAAACATTAGCAACTAGTCAAGCTTTATAGCAAGCAATAGAACCATCACAATTTCTTTTAATCTTAAACTTCCATTTTCAACCAACAATTTTTTTATTAGTAGGTTTAGGAACTAAAATCCAATTGTTATTATTTTGTAAAGCACGAAATTCTTCTTCCATGGCTTTCTTCCAATGACAATGTTTTAAAGCCTCTTTAAAATCACAGGGTTCATTTTGAGTGTAGTCAATTAAGTAAATTTTATGCTTAAAAATACCATTCTTACCCCTAGTCATCATAGGATGAATAGAAACAATTGAAGGACGAGTCATGGTAGGAGTTGGAGCACCAAAAGGACAATCCCCAGAAGAGGAGGACAACGGAGCTTCATCTCTAGAATCTTCATGGAAACCTGTCTCTAAAGGATATACATTAATAGGGCTTGGATTATCAATATTATCAGTAACTTAAACAGAGTTTTGTCTTACCTCGTTATGGTTTTCATTCAAAGTATCAAGAATAGACGAAACATGAGAGACAAAAACTATATTTGATTTATCTAATACATAATGTTTAGTAAATGAAGAAAAAAAAAAAAAAGGATTGCTCATCAAATAAAACATGTCGTGAGATGTAAAGATGACCATCAGAGGACAAATATTTATAGCCTTTATGAGATGAACTGTAACCAATAAAAGTGCATGGTTGAGATCTGAGAGAGTTTATAAGACTGATATGGTCGTAGATACGGAAAACATTTACAACCAAATGTTCTCATAGAAGGATAATTAGGTTTGCACCAAATAACTTCTCCAAAGGGCTTATATGATTTAAAACAAATGTGGGCAGACGATTAATAAGATAAACAAAAGCCTCATCCCAGGAATATAAAGGTAAAGTTGCTTAGGAAAGAAGTGTGAGACTCATATCCATAATATGTGTGTGTTTTCTTTCAATAATGCCATTTTGTTTTGAAGTATAAGGACACGTGATACAACGTTTAATTTCACATTGATTAAGAAAAAGATAGGAAAGACTACTAACAATATCTAAGGACATGTGATACGATGTACGTATACCTCTATTCATAGTTAATTATGGACTACTAACAATATCTCTCACAGAGTATGTCATATCTCAAAGCATGATGAAACAATCTTGGCGTACAAACGATTAGGATATGTCAATTTGCTATCCGTTAAAAATATGCTATCATTAAGTTGTTATAGGCATACCTAATCTTCATCTTGAAGAAGGAAAAGTGTGTGGAGACTGTCAAGTTCGGAAATAGATCAAAATGTCCTATAGGAAAATGCAACATATGGATATGATAGGTCCTATGCAGGTAGAAAGCCTTGAGAAAAAATGTTTTGTATTAATTTATGTCGATGATTTCTCACTTTATACTAGGGTGGACTTGGTTAGAGAAAAGTTGAACTAAACCAAAGTATTAGTTAAAACAAGCCTATAAAGGAATAAGAGTGATAGAGTAGGAATTGCATTATTTTGTTCAATAGTTGCATGCAACAAGAGGAAGGGTTGTAACCAAACCTTGGTAAAATTTAGTCCAAACCATTTGATAGAATCTTATCCATAATCGGGCGAGCTTTACACATGGTTTCTAAAGGCTTCACTTTGCTAAAGGGTGATACCTCCACCTTCAGTCATGTCAACATTTTTACATCTCCAGCCGTTTTCCACTCGTAACACTGAATCAATAATCCCAAAGTCAATCCTATGAAACGTAAAGCCATAGTTTCCCCAGGACAAGCCCTCCTTCCAATTCCAAAAGGAATGATTTTATTCGACTGCAATCCATTCACTACCCCCAAGAATCTCTCGGGTCGGAAGCTGGTTGGGTCGTCCCACACTTCGGATCTTTGTGAATTGCCCAAGCATTGACAACAACGTCGTTCCACGTGGAATGTTGTAGCCTGCGATGGTACAATCGTCGGAGGAATAATGTGTGAGGAGCATTGGTGGCTGTCGGAGGTGAATCGAAAGGTCTCGGAAATAATGGCTTGAAGGTAGTTGAGGTTGGAGAGATCTGCTTCTTCAAGCGGTCGGTCTTGACCAATATTAGTGTCTATCTCAGCCTTGGCTTTGGCTAATATATCCGGATGGTTGAGTAGTTGAGTCATGGCCCAATCTAAAGTTACAGATGATGTGTCCACTCCCGCATGCAACAGAACCTATACGAGAATGTGGATTAAATGCTTAAAAATTATATTCAAGCTAACAAATACTAAAAATTACTTTTTTTTTTATTCAAAATTACTTGAAAAATGCTTTGAAATCAATTTTAATAATACTACAAATATCTTTAAAAGGGTTAAATTAAACCTTTAATTGATTTTGAGCGATTAAATGTGCATTTCATTGTAATTCTAAATATTATTAAAGTGATTTTGACAATTTCAAAATCATTTCCCAACATGCACTTATAGATATGGACACTAAAACTTCTCATTTAACCCATTTTTCCAACCTTCTCTAATTACATTTATTTTAAATC
Source organism: Benincasa hispida (assembly GCF_009727055.1). NCBI lineage: Eukaryota > Viridiplantae > Streptophyta > Magnoliopsida > Cucurbitales > Cucurbitaceae > Benincasa > Benincasa hispida. The sequence goes on along the minus strand of NC_052358.1, from coordinate 36,180,914 downwards.
TAAATAATTGTAAGTATAAAACTTTGTTTTAAATACTAGTTTGGTTATAAATATTTATTTTTTTTTTCAAAAATAGCTACTCGATCCCATTTGCAAAATTAAAAAAAAAAAAAAAAAAATTCCTTAATAAAAAATTAGTACTACAGTGAAGTTTAGTATCATAGTAAAATTTTGATGGAAGGAAATGAAATAAAAAGAAAATAGAATGATCAAAATGGTTATATATTTTAAAGGTTAAATTACCAAAAATACCTTTGATTTATGAGATTGATTTCAATTATACCTAACTTTTAGAACTTTCACCTTTAACTATGAAGTTTAAAGTTTGTTTCAAAACAAATTTGGTATGCTTTAGTCATTAAATTTATAGGCTGAAAAATGTATATCTCTATATATGAAAGAATTTAAACACATAAATGAAAAAAGTATAGATATGTTATGAATAGATGTGAACCATACTCATTATCGTCTCCCTCGTTGCAATCTCATGCCTCAAATTTCTGGTCTTTCGTATATGATTTGTTTGCCGACCCTAACTTCTAAATATGTTTAGATTTGTTTCACTAAGCAATAGATAAATTTAGTGACAAAAGCTCTCGAAATTTGTTTTGAAGTTAAAATACAAAGAAACTTTTCAAAGTCCGATACAAGATATTTTGATAATTCAAGCAAAATGAATCGATGTGAATAAGTTTGACAATGTTTGACTGAAGCTCGTTAAGTGAACCAAGATTTTCTGTTCATGGAGTTTACAATATTCAATTTAGATGTACTCTGTTTCAGTCTCTAAGTTACGAAAATTCAAAGAAGAAACCAAAACATGAAAAACAAAAAAACCGATTAGATTGAACAAGGGGGGTTGGATTACTAACCAGAACGATCCCTTCGATGATCTGATCGGTATAATATTCGGGTTCAGAGATCTGCAATTCAAGAAGCCGATGAAGCAGAGAATTCTGTTCTTCTCTTCCCAATCCTTTCTTATTCCGCTGTTCTTCAACCAATTCTTGCATAAATCGATCGGCCCTCTTCGTCAATTTGGCCAAACTCTTTTCATATCCGTTAAACCCAATCCATTTCAGAATGGGCATGAAATCGATCCATTGCGAAGCTCCTCCGTGATGAGAAATCTCCTCCATAAGCTCTCTGAACTCCCGCGCCTCCGCCTCATCGGAAACCTCCTCGCCGTAGTACCGTTTTCCGGCGACGACCCTCATCACGGTGTTGAAACTCAGTTCTGAAAACATTGATTTCAACTCTACATTAGCGAACGATTCCGAATGGAGTTTGACCAACAATCGCCGGATTTCATCCTTCCGGATGCAGAGAGAGGCGTTGAGACGCGCCGTGGAGAAGATCTCCACGGTGGCGAGACGACGGAGGTTCCGCCAGTGGTCGCCGTAAGGGGCCGTGGACATGGTGGTGGAGTTGTAGCCGAGGTATTGGCTGATGAGGAAACGGGGGCGGTTGGCGAAAACAACGTCGTTTTTGGTGAAGCATTCTTGGGCTATCTGGAGTGAAGAGACTATGACAGCAAGGCGAGATCCGAATCGGAGAGTGAAAATAGGTCCGTATTTGGCAGCGATGTTTTGGAAGTTCCGGTGGGTCGGGCGTTGTAGGAGGTGGAGATGACCGATGATCGGAAGTGACGGTGGACTGGGCGGCAGATTTCTCCGGCGGGTTCTGAACTGTTGCTGAAAAAGAAAAGCAAGAAGGAAAAGAAGGAAAGCATAGAGAGAATCCATTTGGTTTATTTGATAGTTTCAATTGTTGCTGGACTAAAAATTTAAAAAAAAAGAACCAATTTTGTAATAACAACAACATACATATAAGAATGAGAGCATTAAACTTTATCAAGAATACACTATTTAATTAGTTGAGTATACCTAAAGTTAATCTAACTAAAGACATGTTTGGATGACTAAAATATTTCTGTCATTATTAAAATCAATTTCATTAAAAAATATTGATGTTTAATGATGTTACCTCAATTATTTCGGGGGACAAAATCACTTTAAAGTAATTCACAAACAATCACGTAAAGTTAAACCTTTGCAAACCATATTATTTGTTTTTGACAATTGCAATTATTTTAGTATCGAGTAAAATAGAAATCCTTATCTATTAGTTCACAAGATGATGGAAATGGAAGGTACACCTAAAAGAGGGTCGCTCACATGGATGTGGCATCCAAAGCTTAGCATAATATTGAAGTCTTATCCAAATATTCGTCAACATCTAGATATATCTATAGATATTCTCTGACATCTTTTTATTAATATCTATAAAATATGTCATCTATTATTAATTTAAATAAATTTGATAAATTTTGTTATTTACATAAATATATGTCTACATCAATATTTTGTCAATATATTTCTAAAATTGAAATCTTGATATCGATATCAATATTTTAATCTTTGGTCCAGACCTCCTCCACTTTTTTGGTCCAATAACTTCATAGAACACAAAATTAAGATATAATAATAATTTCATATTTTATTAAGTATTTACATTATGAGTATCACAACCAAACAAGTCATCAAATTTCACAATTGGTCTCCAGATTTAATAACTCCACACTCCTGGCCTCAAACGGCCATAGTGTTGAGATAGACATTTTAGTTAAATATTTAATATTTGAACTTTAAGGTTTGTATCAAATAGGTTCACGAAGTTTAAAATTTTCTAATGTTATTTAATTTGTGTTTAATAGAGATCCTTCAACTGGAATAAAATTTAATAAATTTCTAAACTTTCAATTTTGTTTTTAAGTTAATTTTCTTTTTAATATTGTGTCTAACAAGTCCTTGATATATATATATATATACATTAAAATTTTATTAACTTATTGGTCACAAAATAAAAAATTTAGTACCTTATTAGAAACACAATTCAATTTCATGTCTCATAGATCCGTTAATTTTAAATACTATTGAATAAGCAATGGACTAATTAGGCACAAATTTAATCAAACGTGCTGAAGGACAACTTATTATTATACATTTGTAAAGTTTAAAAATCTATTAGACACAAAGTTGAAATTTAAGAAACCAAATAAATACTTTGTAAGGTTTGGATATATATATATATTAAACACCCTTCTACAAAAAAAAAAAAAAAAAAAAAATCAGAGACTAAATTTGTAATTTAAGCTAAGATAATTACTAATATGATAGAATTTATTTTTAAGAAAGCATAAATCAGTTGTTTGTGCTGAGGTTATAATAGAATCAACATTAAAGCATAAACTGAGTTGAAACATCTATTTTAAATTTTCACAATGGTGAAATGACGGGAATGAATGGTTGGTTTCCTAAAATCCTGTTTGGTAATCATTTCGTTTTTTGTTTTTATTTAAAAAAAGTAAGTCTATTTTCTCCCAATTTTTTATAGTAATTTGCATCTTTATTAAGTACAATGATTGAATTCTTAGCCAAATTTTCAAAACAATGGCTAGTTGCATAAATATAATACAAGTCCAAAATAATAGAATATGTAGTACAAGGATAAAATAATTGCATATATAGGTCAAAAAATGGTAAAAAACTAAAAAATCCATGCCTAGCCACCATTTTGTTCGCTTCTTCCTTCTCAAATTAAAAGCTATCACTGATAGTAACTATCAGTGATAACCACTAATAGCTGCTATCGCTGATAGCTTCTATCAATTGCTATCGATGATAGTTGGTATCAACGATAGCTTTCAATTTGAGAAAAATTAATACAATTTTGAAATATTAGCTTTTAATTTGCTGTCAATTATTAGTAGCTATCATTGATTCACTTTCATCAATTGGAATCAACGTTGAAATATTACTACTTAAGGCCATCAGTAGCTATCAATGATAGATTTATAAATAGTGATCAACTTTGAAAGAAGACCAACAACTTTAATTACCATAGTAGTTATCACTAATAATCTTTTATCGCAGATCAATCGTTATCACTGATAGACTTTCATCAATTAGAATCAACTTTAAAATATTAACACTTAAGGCTATCAATGATAGACTTCTATAACTAGTTATCACCTTTGAAAGAAACTCCATATATAGATATCACCTAAGTTTTATCACCAATATCACTAACATCACTCATATTGTAGTTATGAGTGATAGCTTCTTTTACCAATAACATCACTAATAGGGGTGTTCGTGGGTTGGGTTGGGTTGGGTTGAAGGACTTTTTGGACCCAACCCAAATGTTCGGATTGTTAATTTCTTCAACCCAAACAACCCTTCTTAAAAGATGAACCCAACCCAACCCAACCATGAAACATTTGGGTTGAGTTGGTTTGGGTTGATCGGGTTATTTTTGTTCTAAAAGAAAGTAAGTTGTTAATATGTAAAAAATTGATTTAATTATTTTCATATATTGAATTAAGATTAACAACTCAATTTCAATTTATATAATGAATATTTTATTTTCAAAGTGCTAAAAAAAATATTTTTAGGAGTTGTTGAAGAATAAATTATCCAAAAAAATGATAAAACTTAAATAAATATATGTATATATGATTGTATCATAAGTAAAATATATACATTGTAAAGTTAATAATAAGTTTGGGTTAGTTCGGGTTATTTTAGGTGAACCCATGAACTAACGCAACCCACAAAAAAATAATTTATTTGAACCCAAACCCAACCCAACCCAAACCGCATGGGTTGGGTTGGGTTGACCGATTTTTTGGGGTCATCGGATTTTTTGAACACCCCTAATCACTAATAAGATGCTATCAATATTCTCACTCATATCATGCTATCAGTGATATTTCTCTATCACCGATAATATGCTATCAGTGGTAGCTTCTATCACCGATAACGTGCTATTAGATAGCTTCTATCATCGATAACATGTTATTAGTATTAGCTTCTATCACTGGTAACATGCTATCAGTAATAGCTTCTATCAATCATAGTCACTAAATACCTTTTTATCTCTTTCTTGTCCTTCCTAAACATTTATAAGTCCCTTTTCTTTTCGATGATAGCTTCTATCAGTGATAAACATGCTATTAGTGATAACTTCTAGGCATTCCACTTACATTTTAGTTCGAGATTCAACTATATTAATTAGATTCACTAAGTTGGCTATCAATGATAGATTTCTATAAGTGGCTATTAACTACAAAAATATAATCAAAGATTAAGCTCTCAATGATCGAAAATATTAGTGGCTATCACTGCTAGACATTCATTTGCTATTTATATTTATTATTTGTTATAATAATCAAACTTGATGATTGGCTTGTTGGTGTTAACTCACTTATGTCTTTTGTATTTTCAAGTCCTGCGTATGACAAAAACTGAAGAAAAAAAAAAAGGAAAGAAAATTAAATAGAAAAAAAGGAAGCAAAAACCGGACAAATGAAAGAAAAACTAAAATTAAAAAAAAAAAAAAAAAAAAGCAAAAATCAGAGAAAGGGAAGAAAATAAAAATAAAAAAAGGAATAAGCAAGGGTTGAAGAAAGAAAATAAAAATAAAAAGAGGAATAAGCAAAAACCGAAGAAAGAAAAAAAATTAAAAAAAGAAAAGGAAAGTAAAAAAATGAAATGAAAGAAAATAAAAAATAAAGGAAAGAAAAAGAAAGGGAAAAAGAAGGAAACGAAAGAAAATAAAAAAAAAAATAAAGAAAAGAAGCAAAAATTGGATAAAAGAAAGAATTAAAAAAAAAAGGAGAAGCAGAAAAAACCGAGAAAGAAAATGAAATGAAAATAGGGAGGGAAGAAGCAAAAATCGAAAAAGATAAATAAAATAAAAAGACTAAAAAAAGGTGTATAAAAAGATAAGACAATGGAGGGCGAAATTGGAAATTAAAAAAAATTCAAAGATTGACTAGTCAACTCATCCATATTTGCAAATATCTTAAAGATGTAATATATTTTTAATTTTTTTTTATTCTACTATGTGTTACAAATATCCTAAAAACAAAAACAACCTTTTAAATGCTATTTTTTTTTTGAATTTTTTGAATTTTGTTTTGGTTTTTTAAACCATTGGAAAAAAGTAAATAACTAAGGAAGAAATTTAAAGTGGAAGTAATGTCTATAAACTTAATTTTCAAAAACAAAAACTAAAAATCAAATGGTTACCAAACGGAAGCTAAATAAATAGGAGTTTCCAAAATTTTTGAGCATATGTTTCCAAACCTAATGTTGCTTGTGGTTTCCCAATCAAGTCCCTTAGCTCGGTATAGTGTACCATCTGAAATTAATATTTTGTTATTGTTGATGGCAAAATCTGAACAAGGAAACTCACTTGACCTTCACATGCTTTCAATGGTAAATTTATTATTTTAGAGAAGAAAGACAACTTGCAAGACAAGAAAAGAAAATGCCAGTGTAATGTCTACCACAAAACTTTCATGCTTAAGTCAATATTTAGCAAAAGAGGTAGAGCACGCTAGAGTTGGAGGAGTAGAACTTACCTTTTTGCAGAGTTTCCATGCTCTATTTATAATGAAGGTCAGGTAAGTTTCTTTGTCCAGATTTTACCATCAACAATTACATTTATCTTCCCACATCTTATGTACCTCAACATTCAATAGAGTACCATTTGAAATTACAACATGATGACTAAAATTCGACCACAAAAAGAGAAATAAAAAAAATGAAAGTATAATATTTAGAAAAAGTTTCAATTTATATCGAAGTTGTATCAATTAAATTTTTGAACTAATATTTGTATCAATTTTAATACTAATTTTCATAAATGTATTATTTTGTACTTTTCATTACATTTTATTTTGACTTAACATCATATCATATGACACATATAATTTTGTCAATTAAAACCCAAAAATTTTATAAGCAAATCAATTTAGATTCTCAATAAGGATTCTATTTGAAAATCGTTCATACATCATTTTTAATAATCCATTTTGTTATTCTTACATTTGAAGAAGTATAAGCACATGTAATAATTGATGCATAGACGATTTTTAAAGGTAATTTTAACAAGGGTCAAAATTGATTTATCTATAACAATTTAGGATTTTAATTAATGAATCTCAGACTCAAACAACGTATTTCGGACAAAATCTAAAGAAGGGTATAAATTTAATATTATTACGTATGAAAATTTCAGGTTCAAAGTGATACGATTGCCCCAACGTTTATTACGTATAAATCTATAATTTTCCATAAACTTATCTTATGTAATTTCTTTTTTCATTCGGAATCTTTAATACATGCAAGCACACCTGTCAAATTTATATAGTTAAAATAGTTCAAGACTATCATCATTTGGAGATCATGTATTAACTCTTTTAGCAATCAAGACAACTCTTCCAATTTTATTTAGGGATTCAGTCATGATGATTTTTTTTTAATAAGAATAAAGCAAGTAGTTAATCAAGTGAACTTTTAAGGGATTTGAATTTCCCAAAGGGAAAGAAATTGAATGCGTTTTTAATTTCGTTTTACAGAATAATAGAATGTAGAGGACGAAAACTAATAGGATAAACCAATTTAATCTTAAACATACTTTTGCTGAAAAAATACAGAGATGAAAGGGAAAATATAAACTTACCCTTAAAGTATTAAATTCTTCATGTATCCTTTTCACAACCAAGATCACAAACTGATCTAACTTTCTTCTTCTCCCGTTCACAACAACACAAACTAATCTGACCATTTGTTCATCGTCGTCTGTTCCTACATTTTCTTGAGTTCTCTTTTCTCCAATTTCTATGATTGCTTGTAATTTTGATCACCGTTATACTGTTCTTGCTACGGATTGATTGGTTTTAATATTACCTATAAATTTATGTAAAACTTTAACCAATAAATAAGGCATGTTGGTGTGTTTGATTCGTAGTTATACCTCTTCTTTCTTCTTTTCAGGTTTGGGCTTCTCTTTCTCCTCCGGTTTTGGTTCCTCTGGCGCCGGTGGCTTTGGAATCAGAGACAGAAGCTCCACTTGTCTGTGGCAAAAAAAAAAAAAAAACAAAAGAACAACAACCTCTTAAAAATATCCACCAAAACAAACTACACCATACACTATATTCCTCCTTTTGACATCTAAAAAAAAAAAAAAAAAACATAGAAGAGAAAGAGAGAGAAATGAGATGGACGCGTTTGATGATTGGAGAGAAAGGCACTCCTGATGAAATAGAGGGTCGTCGAGAGTTCCTTTAACTGCCGACGAATGGAAGAGACTGTTGATGAATGGAAGAGACCGTCCGCAGTTATAAGAACTCCTGACGATGTATATTAACCGTCGGAAGTTTGGAACTCCCGACAGTCCTTTTTCAGCGTCGAGAGTTCTACTCCCGACAGATTTCTCCCGACCAAACTCCCGACAACGATCAATACATCGTCGGGAGAGAATCTTCCGAAGCGTTTTCTACCATTTTTCGGCGATTTCAAGTGTTGAAAAAATTGTGATTTCTTGTAGTGAAAGGTATCAAAGCGAACATTTAATGCACTAAAACTAGCTAATTAAAAGCCTTAGAGTAGCACATTTCTGGTGCTATCAATCTCCATGATTTTATTTTGTATATTTTGATTTCATTCAAGAAGTCTTACATACCATTTGAAATATTATGCCGTACTTATTTATATTTATCTATAATATTCTCCTTATCTAGTTAGCGTGGGACTTTGGTGGCACACTGGATAATTACAAAAACATTTTGTTTCTTTTCTCATGACATACAACTTGACTGTTTTTCGTCGCATCATTTAATTAATATCTCTTAGCTGCATGTTGGAGGTCTCTGATAACTTTCTCTCGAGGAATCAAAACTACACTATTTTTTACAATAAGTTTTAAAATAATATAATTTAATAAAAATTGTGAAGCTTTACAATATTGATTAAAAAAAAAATTCATAATAGTCGTAGGCATGAATTTTTACTCAATGTCAAATGGAGTTTAGGTTAGTGCTAATTGGCATGTACTCTCTTTTAAGATTGGAGATCCATCGTCGATTCTCGCAATTAATTTTTAAAATAATCTTCTTTTATAAAAAAGAAACTAGTGCAACCATTATATAAATATTGATGCATCTTTCATGTGCTGGAAACCAACTTTATTTAATCTTTTCTTTGAGGGGACAAAGTTGAATATTGTTTTAAGAATTATTATATGGAACAAAACATAATTTTGTTCCCAAAGTATTCGTCATGCACCTTTTCAAAATCTCAAAATATTGACACAAGTTATTTAAATAGCTGGTTGTCTATCTCAATGAGACAAACATGAAACAATGAGCATTAACAAATCTTACAAATGATGAAAAGGATATTTTAGGGGCCACATCTAAGAAATAGATATTTGAACCAAAAAGTTATATTAAGGACTCGTGTGATAATCGTTTTACTATCGTTTTGTAATCATTTAATTTTTAACTTATAGGCATTATTTTTACCTCTAAATTTCTTACTTTTTTATCTTCTTTTTACCAATGATTTAAAAAACAAGCCAAAATTTGAAAAACTAAAAAAAGTAGTTTTTTTTTAAAAAAAATGTTTTTAGAATTTAACTAAGAATTCAACCATTGTATTTAAGAAAGATGCAAGTTATTATAAGAAATGGAGAGGAAATATACTTAATTTTCAAAAACTAGTAACAAAAAACAAAATGGTTACCAAACAAAGCCAAAACTTTTTTTTTTTTTTTTTGGTTTTTGAAAATCAAACCTATTTTCTTACATTTTTTTTTTATAATGATCTGCATCTTACTTATGTATCTTATTGTTCGCATGAGATTTCAAGAGAAATTTATTTCATGGAACTTGAACTTTGTTTTTGTATTAATTTTGTGGAAAATGAGTACAATCTCTAATACATAGTATTTTGATGCTTTCAAAACAAATTATAATCTTTAAGCTGGTTGATCTTCTTGAACGATTGGCCTTTGGGCTTGTTGATCTTCTTGGGTGATCGGCCTTTGGGTCTGTTGATCTCCTTGGATGATCGGCCTTTGGGCTTGTTGATCTTGTTGGACGATCGACTTTTGGGCTTGATGATCTTCTTGGACAATCAACCTTTAGGCTTGTTGATCTTCTTGGACGATCGGCCTTTGGGCTTGTTGATCTTCTTAGAAGATCGGCCTTTAGGCTTGTTGATTTTCTTAGACGATCGGCCTTTGGGCTTGTTGATCTTCTTGGATGACCGGCCTTCGGGCTTGTTGATCTTCTTGGATTATCGGCCTTCAGGCTTGTTGATCTTTTTGGAGGATTTAGTGTTCGCACAAGGCTTCTGGAGAAACTTGTTTCGTAGAGTTGAACTTGAGTTGGTGTTGATGTTGAGGTTGGTTTGATGCGATGTGGTTCGATCTCTAGTATTTGATCCTTTGATTCTCTCTCAATTGAATGCGTATGCTTGATTTGAGGAAGCGAAGCGAGTGATGATCTTGGAGTTGAAGTCTTGGAAGAATACTTGTATCTTTGAAGGACTTCAGTCTTCGAAGGTCTTCTATCTTCTAGGAGTGCAGCTTTAAGAGTCTTGGGAGTCTTCTGCTTGTTGATGAATTCTCTCTGGACTCTCTGAATGTAGAATTGCTTGCATCTTCAAAGGACTTCAATCTTCAAATTGTTTGTATCTTCAAAGGACTTCAGTCTTCAGAATGCTTGCGATGCTTGTATCTTCGAAGGACATCAGTCTTTAGGTGTGGTAAGCTTCAGGAGTCAAGGAGTCTTCTGATTGTAGAGAATTCACGCTCTATGAAGTATAGAATTGCTGCCCTCTCCAAATGAGGGGAGCTTCTCTATTTATAGAGTTCACAGGTTGGCTTGGGCTCGGTTGATCCATGGATCTGGCCTTTGGGTCCAATTAGTTGGACTTAGGCTTAGCTGGTTAATGGGTCTGGCCTTTGGGCCCAATTAATCATATTTAGGCCTGATTTGACATTTGGGTCAAATTCAACCTATTTTTTTGGGCTTAGTTGGACTTTCAGTCTTCAACTTCAATTCAGAACATATGTCAACTCCTAATTGAGCTCAAATTTAATGATTTGGAATTTCTTCATTAATTTAGTAAATGACGTGGCAACTTGTGATTGGTGCAAAATTTATCGTTCAACAAATGCCCATTTTCGAGATTTATGCACATCAATCCAAATATATTTGTTCTTGAATTTGACCTCAATTGATGAGTCAGTCAAACTATGAATTTACTACATAAGTTTACTTGAATTTGGGATAAATTTTTGAATATCGCCAAATTTACAAAAAAAAAAAAAAAAAAAAAATTTGAGCTTTGTCACAATTTAATTTGACTTGGATTTAAGATACAATTTGGGATATGCCGAGATTTTAATAAAAGATCAATTGAGATTTTTTTCTTATCCACAATTTATTTCGATTGAAGATTAAAAAAAAAAAAAAAAAAAAAATTGGGATATGCCCAAATTTCAATAAAAGATCAATTGAGATTTTTTTTCTTATCCGTAATTTATTTTGATTGAAGATAAAAACTCAATAGGATACTTGAATTTGGAATATGGCCAAACTTTAATTT